>NC_091134.1:65902968-66180468 GCF_041381155.1 Argopecten irradians
GTAAGAATCGTTTCCGGAGCACAACTCTAAAACCAGCAGAGATATTTCCATGAAACTTCATAGAGACATTGTTCTTATGGTCTAGTAGTGCCTTTTGCTATTTTTAGGTTTTCACTTTTTGCACTTTTTCGGTTACCATGGAAACATTGCTGAAAATATCATATTTTTGTAGCAGGTTCATTTCCGGAGCATAACTCTAAAACCAGCAGAGATATTTCCACGAAACTTCATAGACACATTCTGTTTATGGTCTAGTAGTACCTTTTGCTATTTTTAGGTTTTCATTTTTTGCACTTTTTCGGTTACCATGGAAACATTGCTGAAAATATCATGGTAAATGGTAAATGTTACTTTGCAAAACTCCACCCATCTTTGTGTATATAGTCTAATGTAAATGTCAAGGCTGTATACCTGATTCAACAATTGCAGCCCCGCTTTACTTGAATTATACTCCATCTTTCTTTAGCTCAACTTCCTTTTTCCTGGTTTTTTTTCATACACATAAGTCTCCACAATCAAACTTACTTCAGCTTTGATATTTCCATTGGCGGGGGATCTGAATGACTATGTCCTTAGTTATTTTGTCAACGGTTAGACCGACACGACAGTAACATTTTCCACGGCTGACCCCCAGGGGCCTGAGGGGTGGGGCCAAAAGGGGTCAAATAGGCTAAAACTTCAAAAATCTTCTTCTGAAATTCCAGAAATGGTAGAATCAAATACTCTTCATAGATTAAAAGGTCTTGAGGTCCTTTACAAAAATTGTGAATTATATGACCCTGGGGTCTCACGTTCCCCCCTGGGGAGGGGGTCAATTTTACTATAGTTTATATAGGGAAAAGACATTTTTGAGCATTATTTGATCATCTGTAATAGAAAATAAGTCAAATGTTGTCAGAATTATCAGTATGAGAAGACCATTGAATCCTATTAACAATTTTTCCACGACTGACCCCAAGGAGCCTGAGAGATGGGGCTAAAAGGGGTCAAATAGGCTAAAACTTCAAAAATCTTCTGAAATTCCAGAAATGGCAGAATCAAATACTCTTCATAGATTGAAAGGTCTTGAGGTCCTTTACAAAAATTTTGAATTATATGACCCCGGGGTCTCACGTTCCCCCCTGTTGTTTATATAGGGAAAAGACATTTTTGAGCATTATTTGGTCATTTGTTATAGGAAATGAACTTTTTTAGAATTATTAGCCTGAGATAGTGTATTTTAACATCATATCCATATTGGTCCTGGCCGACCCCCATTTGCCAGAGGGTGGGGCCAAAATTGGTCAAAATGGCTAAAATTTCAAAAGTCTCCTTCTGAATTTACAAATTTGATGGAACCAAATACTCTTCATAGATTGGAAGGTCTTCTTAAGACCCTGTACAAAAATTGTGAATTTCATGGCCCTGGCATCTCAGACTTTCCCCCTGATTAGGGGTCAAATCTATTTTAATGGATATTGGAAAAACACATTTATGAGCATTATTTGCTTAATTTTCAATAGGTCAAACTTGGTTAGAATTATTACCCTGTGATAGCATTTTAGCATCATATCCACATTGGTCCTGGCCAACCTCCAGGGGTAGATGGGCGGGGTCAAAAGGGGTAAAAATGACTAAAATAAGGGAAAAAAATCTTCTGAATTCACAGATTTGATGGAACCAGATACTCTTCATAGATTGAAAAGTCAGTTATAAAATCACTGACTGGTTTCAAGGGCCTGATGGGCAAATATGTAGTGTTTTTGTGTCTTTGTTTCTTTCTGTATCCGAACTCAGGTGACTGCTAAGGCCCATGGGCCTCTTGTTTTCCTTTTAAAAGCCAGTATTTAATTGATTTGGAACACCAGGAAGATTTTTATGATAAAATGGAATCTTCAAAATACATGTTATCATCATATTGTAAACAAATAGTCTTTAAAATCTTGTTTTTTACATTGTGTTTATCAAATGCTACATGTAGCATTGTTTTTCTGTTGTTCTTCCTTACACATAACTTAATTCTTCCAGTTTTACTTATTTTGATATTGCAAAGGAATTTTTCAAAGAGAGGGCCATAGGCACATATTGTTGATAGTATATGATTTCATTCCATTTACATTTGAAGTCTTGAACATTGGGAAATTGATTTATGTGTTTTAAGAGTGGGAAATTTATTTCAATAATCATGTATTTATCACCTGCTGGTACAGGTATAAATTGTGTGTATTGTTATGTGTACCTAAGTATCCTTGGCCTTGACTTAAGATGTTGATAGCTATACAGCATATCTGGTATAACACTTAATCTATTGATAATACCTTTGGTCTTGACAGAGTGTATTGACCGACACCATCTACGTGTCATACAGTTTACAGGGTAAAACTTTGGAAATATCATTACTGGAACCCATCATTATTTACCTCTCTCATGTTGAATGAGGAAAACTGGATTTTTACTCTGTTGTTGAATTGTGGAAGACATTCTTGGGTATTTGCTCTATAGGTATGATATTCTAATGACTTAACCATTTGGTAAAGTTATCATATTTTATTGCTCAAGTTTTATGACAAGTCAACAGCTACATTAGACACATTAACAACTTAGATATGTGAACTAGTGTAGAAAATGATCACAAAACCTTGAGTGAATGTTCTTTTAAGATATTATCTGCAGATTTATATTTTGGATGTGATTTATGTAGAGGACAGTTTGTATACTGAACTGATAGGTGCAGTGTTGATGCTCTGACATTTGTTCTGTCATGCCTTTGCAGGGAACAGATAAATACTGGTGATTGGACATTTTTTTCTCTGGTCATGTTTCAGTTTCTATACAAACCCAACTGTAAAGAAGAGCTTCACAGAATAGGTAGCTTTAGACTTTGCAAAGGCCTTCCTAATTTCTATCCAGTACATTAATAAATGACGCTTTGTTTTTATTAAAAACAAATTCATTATTAACACAAGGAGTAAATGATAAAGGTAATTGCAGGCTCTTCAATGCTTAAAACTTGTATTGTACTCCAATCCCTCCCTAAGCATCAAAAGCCTTGTGACAGAGGTGCACCACACATAGATACTTTGGATGAAGACTATGCGGAAGTTTTTTGGTTGACATTAATGTTTTACTCAAATACTTCTATATTGCTCTATGGGTGAGAGTTGGCAGTGATCTGTTGTTCAGTATGATCAGTGTTGGTCACCACCTTGATGGTATGCACCTAAAAATCAGCAATTACCTTGATTTGTTGCATGCTACAAATTTTACCATGTCACATATGTAACTATATATGAATTTAATCATTGCCGCTACCATGGATTAAACTCAGGACTAGTCTGGTGATCACCCGATTGAGCTTTCTAGCTGGGAAGTATATAACAGTTAGTATTGAATAGGGTTACAAATATTTGGTTGAATTGTATTTGTCTGAAATCATTGAAGCTTTAACAAAGACCATGACAGCATTTACATTCTGTTTCTCAGATCAGATGAAATTAATTATGTAATGTTTCATCATTTAAGTTAAAATTTGCCTGTTTTTAATCTGTTTTCACTATGTTTGGCAGAGTACTCTAGTTCAGTCTTTTCAATTACCACTAAGTGTTGATAGACTATTAAAGAACAAAAACATATTGGCACTGTCTGACACCAAAATTGATATATTACGTAAGCATTATAGCTGGAATACACAACAGCCCAGTTGACTAATTGTATGCCCATCGCCTTGTGTTTCACTACAGAGTGTTACCAAGAAAAGCATCTGTTCATCCTGTTAGCACCCCTTCTATATGTGTAAACAGAGGCTGGTAATACCAACCTTGTTCTTTATACAAATGCCATTACAATATTAGTACACCACCAATTCTGGGCAGGTACAATCTATAGATTTATCATCAGTGAGGTACTTATAGTCCAGCCCAGTGCCAAGTAGAAGACTCCAGGCTAGATTGGTTAACGGAAAGGAAACATCTGTTGTTGTTTACACCTGTTGTTTTAAACACCTATTGTTATATCAGCATAAATTAGTTTTAGCCTCTCTACTCAGATGAAAGACTTCTGTTTGGAATCTGTGTGCAGTTTGGTATTATTTTTTGTAAAGGAGACAGTTCTGAAAGTGGTGCTATATGTTGGTAATACTATTTCTTCTCTCTCATTCTGGAAAAAAGATTATTTATTGGTATGTCATGATTTTCATGGTATTTGACCAAAAATTTGAATATAATATATAAACTTGATCCTTATTGATTTAAAACAGTTCAAGCTAATAACATTTCAGTCATTGAAACAGTTTGATAACAGAAGACCTTATTTGTTGTACATGATTCAATTCATGATAGCCAGTGAGAACAGTTTTACTCACTGTAAGGGGTGTGTATCCTTACTTGTAATTACCTAATTAAAAAATCAATTATGTAGTTAGTGTACAGACTTGCAGGTTGATTAGATAGATGGTGTTTGTAACACCTCGACTATCCATTATGTTCCTATTTCATATAACCTCTACAGTGCTAATCTCCTATCCACAGGATCACCTGAATAAGAAACGAGAGCAGATGAAACATGTGAAAATGCCAGAACTGATGGAGTCACAGGAAGTCGGCAGTGTAAATGGGACACCAGAAAGTAATGGAGGGGTGATCCATCCTCCTTTACCATCCAATCAGCCAGCCTTCCCTAGTATACCTAACTCATTTCTACACAGTCTCCAGCTCAACTCAGACAGCGGCGATGATGACGGGTAAATACATTATTTGCTAATAAATGTATTCATTAATCATTGACTATGGTGAGATTAATTCAGTGTGAAATTAACCAAAATTTGTGTGTGGTTTTCTAAAAAAAAAAATAGGCTTTTTATACGTGTTCTATATAAATTCAGTGACTTTGATGGTACATGTATTCAAAGTTTACTGTATTACTGTAGTATCTTTCATTTTTGCCTTCATTGTTGGTCTGTCCTCTTGTCTATCCTCTGTCCTCATTGTTGGTCTATCCTCTTGTCTATCCTCTGCCCTCATTGTTGGTCTGTCCTATGCCCTCGTTAGTGATTGTCCTCTTGTCCATTCTCTGCCCTCATTGTTAGTCTGTCCTATGCCCTCGTTAGTGAATATCTTCTGGTCCATCATCTGCAATCATTGTTGGGGTGTCTCTGGTCCATCATCTGCAATCATTTTTGGTCTGTCCTCTTGTCTATCTTTTGCCTGTGTTGGTGTTAATCTTTCCTCTGGCATCCTTTGTGGTTTGTCCTCTGGGATGTCCTTTGATTCCCTTGGTGTCTGGCGGTCTTCTTTGGCAGTCTATCCTCTGGGCTGATTTTGCCTTTCTTGGTATTAAGTTGTCTTTGTCCTTTGGCCTTACTTGAAGTCTGGTTGCCTTCCATGGTTTTCTATCCTTTAGACCCTTCTTTGCCTTCCTTGGTGTCTGGTTGCCTTCATTTATGACTATCCTTTAGACCCTTCTTTGCCTTCCTTGGTGTCTGGTTGCCTTCATTTATGACTATCCTTTAGACTGTCCTTTGCCTTCCTTGGTGTCTGGTTGCCTTCCTTGGCAGTCTATCCTCTGCGTTGTCCTTTGCCTTCCTTGGTAGTCTCTCTAGGTGGTCTATCCTCGGGGCTGTCCTTTGCTTTCCTTGGCAGTCTATTATCTGAACTGTCCTTTTCCTTCCTCCTTGGTGTCCTTTGCCTTCCTTGTTGTCCAGTTGCCTTCTTTGGTGATCTTATCCATTGGACTCTTCTTTGCCATCCTTGGTGTTTGGTCTATCCTTTGGACTCTTCTTTGCCATCTTTGCTGTTCTTTGCCTTCTTTTGGTCTGTTCTTTGCTTTTCTTAGTCTTCAGTTGCTTTAATTCATTATTTATCCTCTAGACAGTGAAATTTCAATAAACTAAATTGAAGTTATTCAGTTTTAACCTGTCGCAATGAAAGATGTTTTGCTCTGACATACATGTTTGCTTTTTCATCAAGTTAAAATATCTCATGTCTCTGCCAAAATAGTAGAATCCTATATATGTCTGGAAGAATCTTACACTTGAATGAAGATATTCATGCCTACCTGATAGTTCCATGTTTGATTTTTTTATTTATAAAAGAAAAGTGATAAAACTCATCATCAACTATGTATGCCACATTGATGAAGTCATGCAATTGTCTAACACATGGAAACTGTCTTTACCCTGGTAAAAGACAGTTTTTTTCTCAGATTACCTTGTCAAATGTTGGGGAAAGCTCTCTGTTACATGTATAAAGTTCGTGACTATTCACCAGGTTCTTTATAATGAAAAGTATTGATTATTTTAACTTTATAATATCCGTCTCAGTCATATATTAGATATTCTAAGACTTCCATAGATTCAAATTAGGGGAAATAATGATTCAGTTGAGAATTTTTTATCAGACATCTTAGGGTCTGGTGGTCAGTGCAATAGCTATTGTATTGAATAAGTACCCAATACCTGTGCCTTATCAGTACTTCTGGTTGTAAGACCCCACACATGTAGAACTTCCTTGTACTCAGTAAACCAAATATAAATTATTCTATAGTCTGATAAATTACATTCTGATTTGTTCACCCGTGTTTTAAGGAGATGGCGATACCCCTATCACTTTGATCATGAGTGTCTGTTTATATAGCATCTATCCAGTGTATTGGAGAAGTTTAAAGATTCTCGTATAAATCAATATAGACCTTCTGGTGTGTGTCACAATACTTGTCAGGTCCTTTACCTTCAAAATGTGCAAATCCTGCACCAAGTCAATATTTGATCTTCAATGTTGCTAAATCAAATAACGAATTTTGATGTAAAAAAAGGGGGGGGGAGTGTTGTTCTACCCTATAGGAAAAGTCAGCTGGTCCAAATGAACAGAAAGAGTTTATCTATTATCAGTTTTAGGGGGTTGGAAAGTACTGCCATTGCAACATAAACATTGGAGTGATTGCTAGGTAGATATATCACCATTACTTAGTTGAGAGGGACCTAGAGATTGCATATTATAAGCTTCCTAGCCTACAAGCAGCAGGTAGTCTTTACCAGTACACCATATGATCCAATAGCACATTGAGTAGATGTATTGGCCAGCTGTTTAGACCAGTAGTAACAATCACTATAGCTTATGACTGGTTAAATCAACTGGCTCCAGGACACCATTTATATCCACATAGTTTTACAGATTCCTGCTTGGTCTTATATCAGACATGATTGAATTTTTATGATTCTGTGCACTATTCTATTTGGAAATGCGTGATTTACCTATGGAAGAATTCCGACTGTTGTGTGATTCCATTAACCAGACATTTGAAGAACAGGAATATAACAGGTAAAACAGTAATCAATACATGTACAGACATAGTCATAGTCACCAAAATATGTTACATGCTTCTTAACATGTCAGTATCATATAAGTTTTATAAAAATCAATACCTCTACATGTGATCACATACAACTAAGTAATACAGATGTTCTAGTTCGTGTTCGAATGATTTTAATGTCACGTAAGCTAGGCTTTTAATCACAAAAGTAGATAGGATCTCAGATGTGGAACTTTCTTATGCCTACAACATTCCACTAATATTGACTGGTAGTTTTATAAAAAGAAAATTTGTTCGACCATATGAAAATAAACTTGCGCTATAGATTAAGGGAAAGCATTGATTTAAAGTTCAAAAAAGGAAGGTGAATTTTAGGTACAGTTAAGATAAATAGATCCCAAAATAGAAGAGAGGAAACATGCAAGACTGATATATTTAGGCTGTGACATTTGACCTCTCATCCTTTTATTTCTCCTCTCAGTGTGGTGCCAAGAGCCATTATTTTACCTGAAGGATATGCTTACCTCGAAGTAAAATATGAAATTCTTGTTTTTGATCAGCTTAGAAAAGGCAGAGTTAAGTTATTGTGTAGGTATTTTGTCCAAGAACATGTGTATAATTAGTTATTTGCTATTGTTTGGTTTTGCTTGATTTTGCCTTCATGAATTATGTATATATGTACACTCCTTATCAAATACTTGTCTGCCCATTCCTTATAGCGTTAACCACCATAGCTCACTGAATACATATAATCTCTATTGTGGCAATTCAGGATTACATGGTCATTAAAGGGATAACAAGGATTACCATATTTGACCTAAAGAGGGCGCAGGGCGCGGGTAATTGGCAGTGGGGGCGCCTTTATTAAGCTCATTATTTCTAAAGTTATCTGAAACAGACTATAACCCAAAAGCTTGCCGCTAGACAGGCCTCACTTCAAAAAGAACTGCCGCAAACTTTGAAACGGGCTATAGCGAGTTGTGTTTTTGTAATAGCTGGACACTGCTCCATTTTTTTTTAGGGGAAAAAAAGGCAGGGGCGCCCTTATTACAGCAGGCGCCCTCTTTAGGTCAAATACGGTATGTGTACAGTGTAATAACAAGTAAATAATAAGCTGCACTTATCCACAGTTATGCAATAAGTTATATATTTTAACTTCTCAAAAGCTAAAGAGGCAAGTGTATCAATCTAATAAATGACCTTGTCCCACTTATGAAGTTATTACAGCTCTATGCATGAGTTTAAAATATTTGAACTACTTCTTCTCAATAACAATGAGGTAATGTTATTAAGCCAATGATATTCTGAGATGATCTGTCGATTCAAATTACTGCTTTGAAAGTGTCAAATATTTCAAAACTTTCTGAACATATCTTTGCTTTGTTTTACTTTTTAGCTCGCCTATTCGAAGAATAGGGGGAGCTAATGTTGTCACCCCGGCGTCGGCGTCGGCGTCAGCGTCAGCGTTGGCGTCCCATTTCACGTTAAAGTTTTTGAGCAAGTTTCTGTTTCGTCAATTGTTTAAGCTTAAGTCATCATAAATTTTTATGATTTTATTTTCCTAATATGTATGGATGCTGAACGTGATAATACAACCAATTTGGGGCCTTTAGGGGTTTTTTGAGTCTGTTAATTTGTCATATTTCCATGTTAAAGTTTTTGAGCAAGTTTCTATTTTGTCTATTGTTTAAGCTTAAGTCATCATAAATGTTTATGATTTTATTTTCCGAATGTGTATGGATGCTGAACGTGATAATACAACCAATTTGGGGCCCTTTAGGGGGTTTTTGAGTCTGTTAATTTGTCATATTTCCATGTTTAAATAGTAAATACTTGAACATCAACTTCTTCTGAATAGGCGAGCTTTGCTGTTCTCCAACAGCTCTTGTTTGTAGAGGAAGTACTTGATATTGTATTAGATTCTTGTAGATGTGAGATTGGAGTTGACTCAATTTTGGAGCTCACTGTGTGCCAGACTCAATCCTGTTCTGGCCTGAACAATAATTAAGTTTTCCTTTCCCAATATAGTAATATCTAGTGGTAGTGTAGCCATATAGGGTGTTGTGTCGGTAAGGGAAAAGGAAAGAAAGGTGTGTTGCTGTAATGTGGACTTGGTTAATTAATAAAGGTTTCATCTAGGAATCTGAGGATTCCAAATTTAAACCTTATAGTATGGCTCCTGTATTTTCTTTTCTCCGGTTGAAGTGAAATGGACATTATACAAATAATCAGCAGTTCATTGTGAAGAAAACCACAGTTGTTTGACTATTAGGCTTTGTTCAGGAGAATGGGGGGGGGGGGGGGGGGGGAGGGGGTCATTGAATTTATGATTTATACTAAAAGGTGTTATTTATGGTTCTTTTTCCCCAATAACAATTCAAATAATGATTCTACACATACCAAGTTATCGTATGGCTGAATCATGCATTGCCAAAACCTATAAATGCTCTAAAGGTTGCATATCATCTTAGTACAATGTGTTTTGGCTTTTTCCTCCTTAATGACACCAACATATAAACACAGTGTAAGACTTTGGCCCATTGCCACACCTCTCTTTGTGTGTTCCTGATGCTATAGAGACCCATTTGTCGATGATAAAAACGGTAGATCACTTGATTTTCATAGCAAAAGTACAACACTACAGTATGGCGTTTATCTAAAGCTTGTATTGAAATAAGTTTCAATTATTAATTATCTAATGGATGAAATGGCAGTGATAGTTACACAATATTCTGAAAGCTGTCTAAACTTATATTTAGAAAGAAACCTATTAAAGATTACCCTGCTGCACTTTTTGTCAAACAGACTAACTCTTGACAATTAATGTACCAGGGATTTTTTTCCTCACTGATTTAGGAACGGTCTTAATATATCCCATTGAGGATGATGCATCCGATGAATCAAGAATTGAACTTTTATGAACAAAATTCAAATTTATCAGTTTGACTAAATAAATTTCAAATTCCAATTTTATCAATGGTTTATTAACCACTTTTTATAAAAGCACACATAATTGTTAAGTAATTGTTCTCCAAAAAATGTTTCTGCTCAATATTTCTGATGGTACAATGTTGCCATATCAAGCATGCAAATGTATTTATACATTCTTCTATACATATCTTGTGAAGTTTTTTTCCTCAGTTGTAATTATATTATGTTTTGCTAGAGGTAAAATTGAGAACATGAGCTGAAGTTTAGTCTTACTTTGATGGGAATTAAATCTCAAATTGAGGAGTAAATACATTGTGAATTCTATCTGATCAATGGTCTATGAAGAACCATCTGTCGTCCCTGTGGTAATTGAGCTTACATTCAAATGTGATCTAATTTCCCTATTACCAATATATATCTAGAGGGCATTTTACTTTTATTCTCTGGGTAAATACTTGAAAGCTAATAGAGCAGAGATTGGATAGTCAGTGACCTCTATATGACCTTAGTCTTATACCACATAGTAAATGTAGGTGATTGCTTTGAAGAGGTTGGAAGTATACAGTAACAACTGTTAATTGTTATTCTGTTCACACTCAAGTGTTATTTTAGATGTTTCTTACAGTTTGCTGGGGTGTGTTTAGGATGGTGATAATGTCATGACAGAGCTCGATTCTGAATTTGACCTTTATCTCTAGGTTTTTATATGTTTTGTAATCCTTTAATTGCTACGCCGCTTGAGGCGTAACAGTTAGCTTCATAAGCAATTTACGCCGTCTTTCAGGATAGTCATGTAGCAAGAACGTTTGAATCAGACGCATGATCCGTGTGTTATAAGCATTGCCTGTTGAAGTAAAATTAATACAAATTACGGAAACAGACTTGAATCTGTCTTGATTCGGACGCTATCTTCCTGATAAATTATGGTCACACAGCACTTGCATCCTTTTAGATTTCAGTGTAGAACAAGCATTTGTGGTAAAAGTTTTCTGAATAAGGATATTTTCTAGAAATTAATCAGACATTTTTAGTTCTACTGGCATGGCGCGGCATCTGTCCTCCCTCCGTCGTCCATCTGTCTTTCAACATTGCCTTTAAATCGCTACTACTCATAGAGTTCTGCATGGTTTCTAATGAAATTTGGCCAGAAACATCCTTTGGGAAAAGGTTGTAGAGTTTGTATAATTTTTGGCTCTGACCCCCCATGGGCAGGAGGGGCGGGCCTGATAGGGGAAATATAGGTAAAGCCTTTAAATTGCTACTTGTTATAGAGTTCTGCATGGAATGTAACAAAATTTAGCCAGAAACATCCTTGGGAAAGGGTTACATAGTTTGTATGAATTTTATAAAGAATGGGTCCCAAGAGGGAAATTAGAGGTAAATCTTTAGATTCCTTTGGAAAAGAAACAATGATCCTGTATTCAGAACATTACTTGGCATTGCAATAACCAGGTGAGCGATACAGACCCTCTCTTGTTAATGAAATCTGGTTCCATGTACAGGTGGAACAAATATATCTGTAGTAGTATACAGTACCATGTTCAAGACAATACTATTATATTTCTTAATAAGAACACCATCGATGTAACAATAAATATCAGACAATGCGTATGCTTAGGCCTATCAGGTCTGTATGACCATTGACAAGAACTTACTGGGCAGAATAAAACCAGCACTCCGAATTCAAAACTGGTAGCCCAAAATCTTTTATGAGTTATCCTAATGCAGAATGCAGAATGATAGTACACACTAAAAGTATAATGAAAATACAAAATAACACAGAAACATATGAGATACAGTTCAATATGTTCTTCGTCTTTTTTTCTGAGGTTAGCAATCTCTGCATAAAACCCTTTTATTTTATTGGTAACAAAACTATAATTAAAACTCTTTGTCTGTACTAGACCTGGCTACCTTGCACTAACACAAACTCACAAATTATAAAATGGCTTCCAACAGAACAATTAAAATTGCTAAGCAATATCATCACATTGTTTTATTTCCATATTCTTTCCAAACAAATAAATAAGCTTCCCCATAGTCCACTTAGCTTTTTGGGAAGCTAATACTAGTATATAGTTGTTGTAACAGTACTTTATCAGATTCAATGCTGGTGATTGGTCAGTTCAATGGGTACAGCATTCACTAGTGTCTGAGTTAAGATCTTGACTAGTTTCTACATTAATTGTTGTGGCCATGTGTTTTCCAATCCTCTTTAACTGTTGGTGCTTTGACCAAACCTTGTTTCAAATGAGGTGAATACTTGACAAGGGTATACCTGAACCTGCCTCATGTGTTGAGTCTACACGACAATCTTTTGCAAAAGAAAAAAAATGCATCTTTTAGATATTTTATTTCCTGTGAATATTCAGTAAGGAATCAGAATTTCATAGTCTTATGTTTTGATAACTTATTGTAAATTTTTTAAACCACAGCCATGAAATAATATATCATGTTACTGTTTCCTACATCAACTTCATCGTGAATTGTCCTGCCCTATTTAATCAAATCATGTCCCACTTAAATAGGTCTTTTTTATTGAATGTTTGCAGAGTCAATACATAACCAAACAGGAGTGAGAAAATTTGTTTAAAGAGCCTTATCAATCAAAGTTGATTCCTATTTACAGTATCAAGTAAAATAAAAGAATCATAACATGCAGATGAATTGTGTTTTACATTTTTTTAGCTGGAATATTTGAAGTATATAAACTGATATATAATTCCTAAGTGCAACATTATCATTTTAACACTGTAACATGAGATAGTCATGTACACCACTAACAAACGCCCACACGGTAAATAATAGAAATATTGTAGAGTATGTGGTATCTAGAAATCTGTCTGTGACATAATTTTACACATATCCCTATTTAGGTGGTGATGTTACTAGGAAAACCTTTGACAATGTTGTGAATGGTATAACAAGACAATATTCTTTGACTATGTCCTCACAATTTACATTAAAGTTTATAGTTTCAGAGAAATTTAATGAATGTAAGCTTGAGTCTATTGTAAAAGTTTTCATGAAACTTGTCAACTTGCCAGGATAACAACAGAATTATTCCAAAAAGTGCTGTTATTCTAAAATTCTAAAAGAAACAAACCATATCCTGTTTAGACTATAGTTCATTTTCCTAGATGCAATTTCCAATTCCAACATTGTCATTTTCTGGACTCTCAGATTACAGTCAAACCTGTTTATCAAGACCACTCAAGGAACAACAAAAAAGTCTTTATTGCCATTTTGGGCCCTAGAAAAGTGGTCTGATTAAGCAGGTGGTCTTTGTACAGAGGTGGTAGCTAAGGTAGGCTGATTTAAAAAGCATGATAGCTACATGAAATTTCAAAACCTCATTAACATCACTTTCCAGTGAAAAGTGTATCTTAAAATGTTGAACAATTTCGTGCGATTTTGTTAGGAGAAATTATGTAATAGATCATATATGCCTACTGCACACATTTTTGTCCCAGCAGTTTCACCTTTTCATCCAATATCATTTTAGTGCACTAAACACATCACAAATACATTTAAACTACAAAATAAAGAATTGATTAGAAGTCTCACAGATTTGAACAATGCATTAACAATTCTCAGTAAAAGCCCGTTTTAGATGTTTTCTCCTTTGCATAACTATATGGAGGGGCTCGTGGCCATCAAGTGCTTCAGGAAACACCTACAAGAGTCATTGTTACCGACTTGATGTTATTTGAACTGAACTATTATGGATAAGGAAGCAGATAAACTGTCACTGTGTATACAAATTTGGTGGTGGTCTGACGGGTTTTATACCCCACTTCAGATGTATTTTGTAGCATCCATCTTCGTCAGTCCACGGTGATGAGAGAAATGCCATGGATGTAGGATTGTAACAGTTTTCTATAATAGATTTAAGGGTTATGTTGAAGGCTTTTAACTCAGGAGATCTAGCAGTGATGTGAGCATCAAGTCTGTTAAGGTTATCTCAGGATTTTAGATTCCATTGGTCAGGGTATTATTGGTGAAGGCAGAAGTCATTTTGAAAATCCAGTTCAGTCCACTATCCTGACAATACTTGCTTTGGAGTTAAATTCTGTACTTTAGGATTTTACACAAACAGATCATGAGTAGACCATCTATGCCAGATGTTGTTTGGAAGCTTTTGTCAGCCAGAAGGTGAGAACGACTTTATAAATCTTTGTTGATTCCGTTGAAGGAATTCTAATGTTAGTAATTGACTAGATTTACAGTTGTATTGGTTGGGGACTAATTGGTTATATAGTCTGAATGTTAATTATGACTGACTAACCTGAACAAGTTTTGAAAATATTACATATAACAGTTCATTCTGGATCAAAGCACTTCGACTGAATTCTGAATAAGTTTTAATGGGGCCTTAATAGCATATACAAAACATGTTGGTGATAAAGATGACCAAATTTGAAATGAATTAAGGTCACAATAGTCAAATTAACTTAAAATATCAAATTGCATCTTCTCAATAACTATGGGGCTTTAAAAGAAGTCTGATATTTGGCTGACAGCATGCTGTGGAAAATGACTGAAGTTTGTTAAAATTAATAACCTTAGCATTCATTTAGATCACTTAGGTCTAGAAATATCTCCTTAAACAATAAAACAGGGTCAAAAACTTTATCTTTGCTCATAAGTACATGAATAAATACTGTTAACCTTCACTGTTGTTATGAGTTCAGTCATCAAGACTTACTTGGGTTCATAGGTAAGATATGAGCAAACAGGCCTGTTGGGGCCTTGTTCCAAATTCATTTTAACAGCCACAGTCTGTCAAAGCTAAATAAATACACACAAAAAACACTCAATTTTCTTCTGTATATATGTTGATCATTGATGAAGACATGAAAAAGTTACATCAAAAATGCTGTTGAAACAATTCAGTGCTGTGTTACCCAAAAGTGTCCTTCGGGAACGTTTTTTTTTTTTTTTTGGGGGGGGGGGGGGGGGGGGAGAGGGGGGGGGGGGCGTAGTAGACAAATTGTTTCCTAAAATCGATTCACTTAACAATGAATTTCCTGTAGAATGTGTTTTTTTCCAAGGGCATGCTATAGCATCGCCCTTCCTCAAACGGCCTGAACAATACCCATAAAAATACACATACATGTTTATGTTAGTCTCTATTGACCAGTGTCTACAATAAAACTTCCTTTCTGTTTGTCTAAAGGATTTCAATGGCCAGTCAGGACCCATTCTCTAATTTTTGGATTGAGTCCTCCTGCTGATGTAGTTTGTTGGCTAGCTGCCAGAACATTTCTCTACCTTCAGATCATTTTCAATTTACCTTAAATAGTACCTACACTACAGAAATTACAGTGCATGCTTGACTGGTAGAGCAGGTATCCAGACCTCACTATATATGTAATGTGTACTAAGGAGACCAGTGTTAGATGGAGCTACTTATAGACAATGGATTACAGCTAACTGACAAAGTCTTATGTCTTTGGAGTTGCTATCGGTGATCAATGGTGTTACTAAGTAACCTGTCTATTATTTACACAACTGTCCATAACTGGGAAATATGTTAATATAGATTCACACCAAAGTCGATGGTCCCTGACTGATCAGTATGCGTGAAAGCTAGATCTTAGGAGAGACTTCCTATCCTTGTCATTCATATAACCTTTACTTCTTTGATAATGATTGGCAAAGCTACACAAACTTATAATATTGGATGCCAGTGGAAATACTTTATTTTATTAATACTTTGGAAGGTTGGATTAAATGTGCAAATCTGAAACTGGATTGTCTTATCTAAGGTGGAAAACTTGATTTTTTGAGGTAAAATAATTTGTGCCATGAAATCTAGGATGGCAAAGCCTTGTTTACCCAACTTAGTGTGGGATTTACTAGCAGATAAAAGGTGAGATGTGTTAGATTAAACATCATGATAATATGCTGATTAAGACTGTTTAAAAGATCCACTCTGACAAAAGAGTGAAAAGTCCAACTTGAGTATCTTATGTATTTATTTCATTCTTTGGGGTGTCATGTAATTCGATGTTGCCTTCTGGTAATGTTATGGACGCCATACAGCTTCTGTTGGCATTCTAGTCTTTACAGTGATGTTAGGGACACCATACAGCTTTTGTTAGCATTCTAGACTTTACAGTGATGTTAGGGACATCATACAGCTTCTGTTTGCATTCTAGTCTTTACAGTGATGTTAGGGACACCATACAGCTTCTGTTGGCATTCTAGACTTTACAGTGATGTCAGGGACACCATACATCTTCTGTTGACATTCTAGACTTTACAATGATGCTAGGGACACCATACAGTTTCTGTTGGCATTCTAGACTTTACAGTGATGTTAGGGACACCCTACAGCTTCTGTTGGCATTCTAGACTTTACAGTGATGTTAGGGACATCATACAGCTTCTGTTGGCATTCTAGACTTTACAATGATGTTAGGGACATCATACAGCTTCTGTTAGCATTCTAGACTTTACTGTGATGTCAGGGATATCATACAGCTTCTGTTGGCATTCTAGACTTTACTGTGATGTTAGGGACACCATACATCTTCTGTTGGCATTCTAGACTTTACAGTGATGTTAGGGACATCATACGGCTTCTGTTGGCATTCTAAGACTTTACAGTGATGTTAGGGACACCATACATCTTCTGTTGGCATTCTAGACTTTACAGTGATGTTAGGGACACCATACATCTTCTGTTGGCATTCTAGACTTTACAATGATGTTAGGGACACCATACATCTTCTGTTGGCATTCTAGACTTTACAATGATGTTAGGGACACCATACATCTTCTGTTGGCATTCTAGACTTTACAGTGATGTTATGGACACCATACATCTTCTGTTGACATTCTAAGACTTTACAGTGATGTTAGGGACACCATACATCTTCTGTTGGCATTCTAGACTTTACTGTGATGTTATGGACACCATACATTTCTGTTGGCATTCTAGACTTTACAGTGATGTTAGGGACACCATACAGCTTCTGTTGGCATTCTAGACTTTACAGTGATGTTAGGGACACCATACATCTTCTGTTGGCATTCTAGACTTTACAGTGATGTTAGGGACATCATACAGCTTCTGTTGTCATTCTAGACTTTACAATGACGTTAGGGACATCTGGAGAGGACCTATATAAGCTTTGCCTGTTGTCAAATCCATTTATCAATACAATAATATAATATCTTTCTCTGTTATTCCTGTTTTACTTGTTTTGTTTAATAAAATATTTTGAGATGAAATGTTAGGGACATCATACAGCTTCTGTTAACATTCTAGACTTTACAGTGATGTTAGGGACACCATACATCTTCTGTTGGCATTCTAGACTTTACAATGATGTTAGGGACATCATACAGCTTCTGTTGGCATTCTAGACTTTACAGTGATGTTAGGGACACCATACATCTTCTGTTGACATTCTAAGACTTTACAGTGATGTCAGGGATATCATACAGCTTCTGTTGGCATTCTAGACTTTACTGTGATGTTAGGGACTAGGGACACCATACAGCTTCTGTTGGCATTCTAAGACTTTACTGTGATGTTAGGGGACATACATACAGCTTCTGTTGGCATTCTAGACTTTACAATGATGTTAGGGACATCATACAGCTTCTGTTAGCATTCTAGACTTTACTGTGATGTCAGGGACATCATACAGCTTCTGTTGGCATTCTAGACTTTACTGTGATGTGTAGGGACACCATACAGCTTCTGTTGGCATTCTAGACTTTACTGTGATGTAGGGACACATACAGCTTCTGTTGGCATTCTAGACTTTACTGTGATGTAAGGGACATCATACAGCTTCTGTTGGCATTCTAGACTTTACAGTGATGTTAGGGACATCATACAGCTTCTGTTGGCATTCTAGACTTTACAGTGATGTTAGGGACATCATACACTTCTGTTGGCATTCTAGACTTTACAATGATGTTAGGGACACCATACAGCTTCTGTTGGCATTCTAGACTTTACAATGATGTTAGGGACATCATACAGCTTCTGTTGGCATTCTAGACTTTACAGTGATGTTAGGGACATCATACAGCTTCTGTTGGCATTCTAGACTTTACAGTGATGTTAGGGACATCATACAGCTTCTGTTGGCATTCTAGACTTTACTGTGATGTTAGGGACACATATACAGCTTCTGTTGGCATTCTAGACTTTACTGTGATGTTAGGGACACCATACAGCTTCTGTTGGCATTCTAGACTTTACTGTGATGTTAGGGACACCATACAGCTTCTGTTGGCATTCTAGACTTTACTGTGATGTTAGGGACATCATACAGCTTCTGTTGGCATTCTAGACTTTACAGTGATGTTAGAAACACCATACAGCTTCTGTTGGCATTCTAGACTTTACAGTGATGTTATGGGACACCATACATTTGTTCATTCAGACTTTACTGTTATGTTAGGGACACCATACATTCTGTTGGCATTCTAGACTTTACGGTGATGTTAGGGACACCATACAGCTTCTGTTGGCATTCTAGACTTTACAGTGATGTTAGGGACACCATACATCATCTTCTGTTGTCATTCTAGACTTTACAGTGATGTTAGGGACATCATACAGCTTCTGTTGACATTCTAGACTTTACAGTGATGTTAGGGACACCATACATCTTCTGTTGGCATTCTAGACTTTACAGTGATGTTAGGGACACCATACATCTTCTGTTGGCATTCTAGACTTTACAATGATGTTAGGGACACCATACATCTTCTGTTGGCATTCTAGACTTTACAGTGATGTTAGGGACACCATACATCTTCTGTTGGCATTCTAAGACTTTACAGTGATGTTAGGGACACCATACATCTTCTGTTGGCATTCTAGACTTTACAGTGATGTTAGGGATATCATACAGCTTCTGTTGGCATTCTAGACTTTACAGTGATGTTAGGGACACCATACATCTTCTGTTGGCATTCTAAGACTTTACAGTGATGTTAGGGACACCATACATCTTCTGTTGGCATTCTAGACTTTACAGTGATGTCAGGGATATCATACAGCTTCTGTTGGCATTCTAGACTTTACTGTGATGTTAGGGACACCATACAGCTTCTGTTGGCATTCTAGACTTTACTGTGATGTTAGGGACACTATACAGCTTCTGTTGGCATTCTAGACTTTACAGTGATGTTAGGGACACCACCATACATCTTCTGTTGGCATTCTAGACTTTACAGTGATGTTAGGGACACCATACATCTTCTGTTGGCATTCTAGACTTTACAGTGATGTTAGGGACACCATACATCTTCTGTTGGCATTCTAGACTTCACAGTGATGTTAGGGACACCATACAGCTTTTGTTAGCATTCTAGACTTTACAATGATGCTAGGGACACCATACAGTTTCTGTTGGCATTCTAGACTTTACAGTGATGTTAGGGACACCCTACAGCTTCTGTTGGCATTCTAGACTTTACAGTGATGTTAGGGACACCATACATCTTCTGTTGGCATTCTAGACTTTACAATGATGTTAGGGACACCATACATCTTCTGTTGGCATTCTAGACTTTACAATGATGTTAGGGACACCATACATCTTCTGTTGGCATTCTAGACTTTACAGTGATGTTAGGGACACCATACAGTTTCTGTTGGCATTCTAGACTTTACAGTGATGTTAGGGACACCCTACAGCTTCTGTTGGCATTCTAGACTTTACAGTGATGTTAGGGACACCATACATCTTCTGTTGGCATTCTAGACTTTACAGTGATGTTAGAACATCATACAGCTTCTGTTGGCATTCTAGACTTTACAGTGATGTTAGGGACACCCTACAGCTTCTGTTGACATTCTAGACTTTACAATGATGTTAGGGACACCATACATCTTCTGTTGGCATTCTAGTCTTTACAGTGATGTTAGGGACACCATACAGCTTCTGTTGGCATTCTAGACTTTACAATGATGTTAGGGACATCATACAGCTTCTGTTAGCATTCTAGACTTTACAGTGATGTTAGGGATATCATACAGCTTCTGTTGGCATTCTAGACTTTACAGTGATGTTAGGGACACCATACATCTTCTGTTGGCATTCTAAGGCTTTACAGTGATGTTAGGTACACCATACATCTTCTGTTGGCATTCTAGACTTTACAGTGATGTCAGGGATATCATACATCTTCTGTTGGCATTCTAGACTTTACAGTGATGTTATGGACACCATACATCTTCTGTTGTCATTCTAGACTTTACAGTGATGTTAGGGACACCATACAGCTTCTGTTGGCATTCTAGACTTTACAGTGATGTTAGGGACACCATACATCTTCTGTTGGCATTCTAGACTTTACAGTGATGTTAGGGATATCATACAGCTTCTGTTGGCATTCTAGACTTTACAGTGATGTTATGGACACCATACATCTTCTGTTGTCATTCAAGACTTTACAGTTATGTTATGGACACCATACATTTCTGTTGGCATTCTAGACTTTACGGTGATGTTAGGGACACCATACAGCTTCTGTTGGCATTCTAGACTTTACAGTGATGTTAGGGACACCATACATCTTCTGTTGTCATTCTAGACTTAACAGTGATGTTAGGGACATCATACAGCTTCTGTTGACATTCTAGACTTTACAGTGATGTTAGGGACACCATACATCTTCTGTTGGCATTCTAGACTTTACAGTGATGTTAGGGACACCATACATCTTCTGTTGGCATTCTAGACTTTACAGTGATGTTAGGGACACCATACATCTTCTGTTGGCATTCTAGACTTTACAGTGATGTTAGGGACACCATACATCTTCTGTTGGCATTCTAGACTTTACAGTGATGTTAGGGACACCATACATCTTCTGTTGGCATTCTAGACTTTACAGTGATGTTAGGGACACCATACATCTTCTGTTGGCATTCTAAGACTTTACAGTGATGTTAGGGACACCATACTTCTTCTGTTGGCATTCTAAGACTTTACAGTGATGTTAGGGACACCATACATCTTCTGTTGGCATTCTAGACTTTACAGTGATGTTAGGGACACCATACATCTTCTGTTGGCATTCTAGACTTTACAGTGATGTTAGGGACACCATACATCTTCTGTTGGCATTCTAGACTTTACAGTGATGTTAGGGACACCATACATCTTCTGTTGGCATTCTAGACTTTACAGTGATGTTAGGGACACCATACATCTTCTGTTGGCATTCTAGACTTTACAGTGATGTTAGGGACACCATACATCTTCTGTTGGCATTCTAGACTTTACAGTGATGTTAGGGACACCATACATCTTCTGTTGGCATTCTAGACTTTACAGTGATGTTAGGGACACCATACATCTTCTGTTGGCATTCTAGACTTTACAATGATGTTAGGGACACCATACATCTTCTGTTGACATTCTAGACTTTACAATGATGTTAGGGACATCATACAGCTTCTGTTGGCATTCTAGACTTTACAGTGATGTTAGGGACACCATACATCTTCTGTTGACATTCTAGACTTTACAATGATGCTTAGGGACATCATACAGCTTCTGTTGGCATTCTAGACTTTACAGTGATGTTAGGGTCACCATACATCTTCTGTTGACATTCTAGACTTTACAATGATGCTAGGGACATCATACAGCTTCTGTTGGCATTCTAGACTTTACAGTGATGTTAGGGACACCATACAGCTTCTGTTGGCATTCTAGACTTTACAGTGATGTTAGGGACACCATACATCTTCTGTTGGTATTCTAGATTTTTACATTGATGTTAGGGACATCATACAGCTTCTGTTGTCATTCTAGACTTTACAATGATGTTAGGGACATCTGGAGAGGACCTATATAAGCTTTGCCTGTTGTCA
The DNA here is from genome assembly GCF_041381155.1 of Argopecten irradians. Taxonomy (NCBI): domain Eukaryota; kingdom Metazoa; phylum Mollusca; class Bivalvia; order Pectinida; family Pectinidae; genus Argopecten; species Argopecten irradians. Next base: position 65,925,044 of record NC_091134.1, read on the forward strand.
AATCCATTTATCAATACAATAATATAATATCTTTCTCTGTTATTCCTGTTTTACTTGTTTTGTTTAATAAAATATTTTTAGATGAAATGTTAGGGACATCATACAGCTTCTGTTAACATTCTAGACTTTTCAGTGATGTTAGGGACACCATACAGCTTAAGGGGGGGGGGGGTATTGGAATCGGGTTGTCTGTCTGTCTGTCTGTCTGTAGACACAATGTTGTCCGGCAAACTCCTCCTAAACTACTTCACAAATTGTGGTAAAATTTGGTACACAGAACCCCAACATAAAGGGTTCAGCAATGTCCCCTCTTAATAGAGTTAATCCTAAATTTGTGGGGGTATTAGTCGGCCACTCTGCGACAGTTCTAGCTTCTTCTTCTTAAAGTTACAAGCATATTTATATTCCAAATTGTGTCATTTGTTACATGAATGATATCATGACAATTACAAAAAAATAAAGCTTGGAGACTAAAAAGTGGACTGTAACCCAACCTATTTATTAAATAGGTCATATAATATTAACTGGTATGTACCTGGTTGTGATTACTGTGTTACCTGATGCTGATGTATTGTGTAGTAGAACATGCTACACATGTCATGTCTATCATATAGGTTTTATCTATTGAAATTATATGTAAAAATAACTTTCTAAAATCTTGACAAGCCCTACCAGCTTTAATAGTGTGTCTGGAAGATTGCTGAATATTTTGATTGGTGAAGGTGTGTAAATTTAAGCACACTAAATTACCACCTTTATCCAAACATATGGTCACATAAAACAATGCTAAATAAACAAACAAATGGACAAATTGCAATTTGACAGGTAGACAATACTTAAAAGATAAATTTTTTTGGCTGCACCAAATGTTATCTCGGTAGGTCAGCAGATTTTGTCATTCCAAAAAACTGTGTATCAATAGAATGGGTATTTAGGATAAAAAAAAATAAAGAAAATGTATTTAAATGTGTTCTGTTCATGAACTTCTCTGAAAAGTTTGAGGAACTGCAACACTCTTGGTCTATCAATTTTGTTAAAGATAACATGAAAAAATATCTAGAATATGAGTCATTGATTACATAGAAGGTAGATTACTGTGTCGACAGTATTGAGTTAAAACTGATATCAATATCACACGAGGAAAGACTGACAGCTTGAGACTTTAGACTTCCTGGCAATAACTAAAAAATACTGATTTTGATGTTTTTGCCTGTTTTAGGTCAGAACAAGCCAATGAACTGGAAATTGAGGTATGTACATCTATCATGTATTCAGCCTGTCATGGCTCTATTACACACACTGTGCACAGCAACTTCTGTTAATATAAACACTCTGGCACACCGCTAGGAACAATCTATTTTACATGATAGAAAACATCAAAAACCATATAATTAGATTTTTCCACAAGCCTGAAGATAATGAAATCAAAATCGAGTCTGTATAGTTAGAAAAAAATTATCTTCTATAATTTATTTTTGAGTGTAATGTTTTCTCAGAAAATAGTAATAAAAAAAATCATACCAGCCAGCTAGGTTAGATAACTATACATAAAAAAAAAAAAAGATTTTAAAACCTCTAATGAATTTTAATGTGTATATGATAAAATTATCATAGAAATAAAAATGAAATTAGTTAGATTAAGGTAGTAATATCCTCAATACAAAAACAGTTTATATTTGATTACAGTAAAATATAGAGACTGATGGTGTGTTTTAAAATATATATAAACTTGTTATAATAGCAATTATGGCCCATGAGGATTGGGTAGTTCGCTAAGGCCATACTATGGTGTTACTTTTCTGGCAGCGGCAGCGTCAGCATTTCACTTTAAAGTTTTGCATTTAGCTCTGTTTCTCAATAAATATAGGTCCAATCCAAACCAAACTTTAAATATAGCTAAAGGACATCATTATCACTTCAACACACCTAAATATTGCAGGATTCAGTTCAGGCCCTGAGACGCAGAGGCTGTGAAACTTAGGGATGCTTAACTATTCATAAGACTTGACTTTAAAGTTTTGCATTTAGCTCTGTTTCTCTAAAAAGATAGGTCCAATCCAAACCAAACTTTAAACATAGCTAAAGGACATTACCTCAACACACCTAATTACTTGCAGGATTCATTTAAGTGTGTGGGATTCAGAGACTGTGAAACAATCTTTCGCTATTTTTTTTTTGTGTTATAGGTTTATACTTACAATTACGCTTAATTATAGTGAATTTTTTATATCCTTTCGAACCAGAAGGATATGTTTCAGAACATTTTTTAAGGTACAATAGATCTGGTAATGATTTTTTTAAAAAAAACTCATACATTGTTTAATAGCAACCTACTAGTCCTGTTTAAACATAAGTTCCAACTTTATCAATACATGTACTTTTCTTTTCACTACAGAAAAAGTTCACTAGCCTGTCATTAGCATTTAAGACTGATAAGTTGACCTTGGAAAAACGTTTGGAAATACAGGAAAGGTCACGAGATATAGCAGAGCAAAATGTGGACACAGAACTGAAGGGACTGAAGGACAACCTTGAAGTAAGATGTTCTGTGTTTGACTTAATTACATTGAGAACCAAGTTAGCTTGTGTTGCATGATGTTAAATTTCTAATTTCATTGTCTTCTTCACAACAGTGGCATGGAAACTAATCAATTTTACTTTATTCTCATGTAGTTTTCTGGAGTAAAGGGCTCTCAAGTTTGACATTATTCAACTGAATACTCTTGACATATATACAACATAAATATGTAAAAAGTATAAGTTTTAACCTCAAACTTTTGTTCTACAGACACTGAACCAGCTATGTATAGACACCCAAGTACGAGATGTCCTCAGGAAAATACAGGCACACCTCGACATCCTGGAACAGGCTACAGCCAGAGTGTCAAGTCGCGCAGAAGTATTCGGGGCAGTACAACAGGTAGGCTAGGCATTCACAAATTTTACAAGTGTTTAACTTTAAGACGAGTCTAATTCCCAATACATTATTTTATGAAATCTGAAATGGTGATTTGATATTTTTTAGGAGAAGAGAATGAGCAAGGCGATAGAGATCATGATAACACATGTAGATACAATACGTATGGTACATGATCGAGTCAACTCAGAACTTGAGGAGGCTAGGTAAGTTCTCTTGCACTTATGAAATAAAAATATTTATGGTACTAGCTGCAATAATGTAACTCAAAAGACTTCTAGACAGACTCTTTGGGGGCTCTCTTGAATAGACTAATCTTACTCTTAGTCTTATTTCAATCGATTTGGCCTTTTAATTCAACATATTTGAATTTTATCCCCCAATTCGGACATACATATTTTTATAATTAACAACCCCGCATCTAAGGGAATTCCCCTGGTGCTTTGGGGTATTCAGATATATTTTAATTACTAAAGTAATTTTTATATCCTAAATAACTTACAGAGTAGCCCCTAAGAAATGCCAAAATTTATAACGTCATAGTAATAAACTCAGTTTAATTTGTCTTGTGTGTTTGTGTTATTGTATAAAATTTAAATTTATATAATTTAAGTTTATACAAACACAATTCTAAACATGGATGCAACTTTACATCTTATGTCTTTTTTGCGTTTTAATGTTAATTATTAATTACCTTAGTATGTTTTTTATGTTTAGTAGAAATATGTGTGTATTTTCATGTTTTGGTGTTTTAGATAAATACTGTTGTTTAAATTTTACCGCCAAATAGGATAATAAGTAAGCTAAGTCTATGACATCATTGACCAGTAATTATCAGATCTATTAATAGTAATCACGTGACTTGAGTGACCAATGGTCAAGCGTTTAGGTGACGCTAAGAACAGTCTTTGTTTTTGCTTGGGATGAGGAAGCTGGACTCACGTACACTGGTTATTTTTGACGACCCACCCTCCAACCCCATGCTATCACCAAGTTCAATGTTCATTTTTAGGTGGTATATATATGTTATGATAATTTAGTTTTAATCATTTCTAATTTGTCAAGTCTTTTGCATGTTCCTAGACCTTGCGCATGATATCTAAATCCTGCATGAATCGGGTTTCACCCATCTAACCTGCTGGGTTCCCCACAGGTTTGCCTTTAGTATAGTTACCTTCTCCTGGCATAGCTTATCTAGCCTGATGGGTTCCCTACAGGTTTGCCTTGTGTAGTTACCCTATCTGAGCTTCGCTCATCTAACCTGCTGGGTTCCCCACAGGTTTGCCTTTAGTATAATTTTTTCCTTATCGGGCTTCGCCCATCTACCTGCGGGGTCTCCCACAGGTTTGCCTTTAGTGTAGTTACCTTATCTGGGCTCCGCCCATCTAACCTGCTGGGTTCCCCACAGGTTCGCCTTGTGTAGTTACCTTATCTGGGCTCCGCCCATCTAACCTGCTGGGTTCCCCACAGGTTCGCCTTGTGTAGTTACCTTATCTGGGCTCCGCCCATCTAACCTGCTGGGTTCCCCACAGGTTTGCCTTTAGTGTAGTTACCTTATCTGGGCCCTGCCCATCTAACCTGCTGGGTTCCCCACAGGTTTGCCTTGTGTAGTTACCTTATCTGGGCTCCGCCCATCTAACCTGCTGGGTTCCCCACAGGTTCGCCTTGTGTAGTTACCTTATCTGGGCTCCGCCCATCTAACCTGCTGGGTTCCCCACAGGTTCGCCTTGTGTAGTTACCTTATCTGGGCTCCGCCCATCTAACCTGTTGGGTTCCCCACAGGTTTGCCTTTAGTGTAGTTACCTTATCTGGGCCCCGCCCATCTAACCTGCTGGGTTCCCCACAGATTTGCCTTTACTGTTGCTATTTATCTGGGCTTCGCGCCATTTGGCCTGTCGAGTTTCCCTCAGACTCGCCTTTTGTTTAGGTATCTTAATCAGATTTTGCCCATATAACCTACTGGGTCGCCCACATTTTTGTCTGTCATGTAGTTACCTGAAACGGGCTAGACTCACTTTACATGTGAAGTTTCCAATAGGTTTTGCTATGGTGTATTCATTACTGGGAATATCTCGAATGTATAATACAAGATAATACAAAAATTTACTCGGTAATTGTTAGTCTGTATATAATGCTTAGAATGATCTCAATTGCAACATGTTGTTTTGATAAGTTCCTTATAATCGTTTCCGATTGTTCACATATTGGTCAGGTAGAATATAAATAATCTGATTTACTTTTATTTTGATAATAATCTGTCTCGTTATATAGAGGGTCATTTTTTAAGGTATTGATCTGCTGTAATTCAGATATCAGAGGATGATATGTTGTATGTAAAGATTGTCATTTAGTTAATTTCAAGTTTTATTAGGTCACCTGAGACGAAGTCTCAAGTGACCTATTCTAATCGCCTTTTGTCCGTCGTCGTCCGTCGTCCGTCGTGCGTCGTCCGTCGTGCGTCGTCCGTCGTGCGTCGTCCGTCGTGCGTCGTATGTCCGTAAACAATTTACATTTTCGACTTCTTCTCAAAAACCACTGAAGCAAATTCAATGAAATTTTGCACAAACCTTCTAAGGCATAAGGCCAATCAAAATTGTGAATTATATGGTCCCCAACTCCCTGGGGGCTGTGGGAGGGGCCAAAAGAGGTTAAATTGACTATAATTTCAAAAATCTTCTTCTCCACTCACAGATGTGATGGAATCAATTACTCTTCATAGATAGAAAGGTCTAAAGGTCCTTTACAAAAATTGTGAATTATATGACCCTGGGGTCTCAGGTTTCCCCTTGGGGAGGGGGTTAAGTTTACTATAGTTTATATAGGGAAAACACATTTTTGAGCATTATTTGGTCATTTGTAAAAGGAAATGAGTCAAATGTTATCAGAATTATCCCTATGAAATGGTCATTGAATCCTATTAACAAATTTTCCATGGCTGACTCCCAGGGGCCTTATGGGTGGGGCCAAAAGGGGTCAAATAAGCTAAAACTTCAAAAATCTTCTTCTGAAATTCTGGAACTGGTAGAATCAAATACTCTTCATAGATGGAAAGGTTTTAAGGTCCTTTACAAAAATTGTGAATTATATGACCCTAGGGTCTTGTGTTTCCCCCTGGGGAGGGGGTCAAGTTTACTATAGTTTATATAGGAAAAACACATTTATGAATGTTATTTGCTTATTTTTCATAGGAAATTAGTCAAACTGGGTTAGAATTATTAGCCTGAGATAGCATTTTTAGGTCACCTGAGACGAAGTCTCAAGTGACCTATTCTAATCGCCTTTTGTCCGTCGTCGTCCGTCGTGCGTCGTGCGTCGTCCGTCGTATGTCCGTAAACAATTTACATTTTCGACTTCTTCTCCAAAACTGCTGAAGCAATTTCAATGAAATTTTGCACAAACCTTCTAAGGCATAAGGCCAATCAAAATTGTGAATTATATGGTCCCCACCCCCCAGGGAGCTATAAGAGGGGCCAAAAGGGGTAAAATTGACTAAAATTTCAAAAATCTTCTTCTCCACTCACAGATGTGATGGAATTAAATACTCTTCATAGATAGAAAGGTCCTAAGGTCCTTTACAAAAATTGTGAATTATATGACCCTGGGGTCTCAGGTTTCCCCCTGGGGACGGGGTTAAGTTTACTATAGTTTATATAGGGAAAACACATTTTTGAGTATTATTTGATCATTTGTAATTAAAAATGAGTCAAATATTGTCAGAATTATCAGTATGAGATGGCCATTGAATCCTATTAACCAATTTTCCATGACTGACCCCCAGGGGCCTTAGGGGCGGGGTCAAAAGGGGTCAAATAAGCTATAACTTCAAAAATCTTCTTCTGAAATTCTGGAAATGGTAGAATCACATACTCTTCATAGATGGAAAGGTCTTGAGGTCCTTTACAAAAATTGTGAATTATATGACCCTGGGGTCTCACGTTTCCCCCTGGGGAGGGGGTCAAGTTTACTATAGTTTATATAGGGAAAACACATTTATGAGCATTTTTTGCTCAATTTTCATAGGAAATGAGTCAAACTTGTTTAGAATTATTAGCCTGAGATAACATTTTAATATCATATCTATATTGGTCCTGGTCAACCCTCTCGGGTCAGAGGGGCGGGGCCAAAAGGGGCAAATAGGCTAAAGCTTTAAAAATCTTCTTAAATACTGGAAATGGTAGAATCAAATACTCTTCATAGATGGACAGGTCTTAAGGTGTTTTATGAAAATTGTGAATTATTTGACCCTGGGGTGTCATGTTTCCCCCTGGGGAGGGGGTCAAGTTTACTATAGTTTATATAGGGAAAACACATTTATGAGCATTTTTTGCTCAATTTTCATAGGAAATGAGTCAATCTAGTTTAGAATTATTAGCCTGAGATAACATTTTAATATCATATCTATATTGGTCCTGGTCAACCCTCTCGGGTCAGATGGGCGGGGCCAAAAGGGGCAAATAGGCTAAAGCTTTAAAAATCTTCTTAAATACTGGAAATGGTAGAATCAAATACTCTTCATAGATGGACAGGTCTTAAGGTGTTTTATGAAAATTGTGAATTATTTGACCCTGGGGTGTCACGTTTCCCCCTGGGGAGGGGGTCAAGTTTACTATAGTTTATATAGGGAAAACACATTTATGAGCATTTTTTGCTCAATTTTCATAGGAAATGAGTCAATCTTGTTTAGAATTATTAGCCTGAGATAACATTTTAATATTATATCTATATTGATCCTTGTCAACCCCCAGGGGCCTTAGGGGCGGGGCCAAAACGGGTCAAATAGGCTAAAACTTCAAAAATCTTTTTCTGAAATTCTGCAACTGGTAGAATCAAATACTCTGCATAGATGGAAAGGTCTTCAAATCCTTTACAAAAATTGTGAATAATATGACCCTGGGGTCTCATCTTTCCCTCTGGGGAGGGGGTCAAGTTTACTTTAGTTTATATAGGAAAAACACATTTATGAACATTATTTGCCTCTTTTTCATAGGAAATTAGTCAAACTGGGTTAGAATTATTAGTCTGAAATAGCATTTTAACATCATATCCATATTGGTCACGGCCGACCCCCAGGGGTCAGAGGGGCAGAGCCAAAAGGGGTCAAAATGGTAATTTCAAAAATCTTCTTTTTGAATTCACAGATTTGATGGAACCAGATACTCTTGATAGATTGGAAGGTCTTAAGGCCCTTTACAAAAAATTGTGAATTTCATGGCCCTGGGTCTCAGGTTTTCTCCTGGGGAGGGGGTCAAATTTACTATAGTTATATAGGAAAAACACATTAAGGAACTTTATTTGCTTAGTTTTCATAGGAAATTAGTCAATCTGGGTTAGAATTATTAGCCTGAGATAGCATTTTAACATCATATCCATATTGGTCCTGGCCGACCCCCAGGGGCCAGAGGGGTGCGGCCAGAGGGGTGGGGCCAAAAGGGGTCAAAATGGATAACATTTCAAAAATCTTTCTTCTGAATTCACAGATTTGATGGAACCAAATAATCTTCATAGATTGAAATGTCAAATTTATAAAATCACTGAATGACTCCAAGGGCCTGATGGGCCAATATATAGTGTTTTTGTGTCTTTGTTTCATTCTGTATCCTAACTTAGGTGACCGCTAAGGCCCATGGGCCTCTTGTTATATATTCCAATTGTAAGAACCTTGTTTTTTATCGTCGCACTATCTTTGTTTGCTAGCTAGCAAGACAATCTGGTCCAAGCAACTTACAACTTTCTCATAAGTGTAATATTGTATGTGGTATACAAGTTATTTCATTACATTACATTATTTCAACTTTGGGCTACTCTGAAGGTTATTTAGTCTTGGCTTGCCTTATAATTCAACATATTTGAATTTTATCCCCCAATTCGGACATACATATTTTTATAATTAACAACCCCGCATCTAAGGGAATTCCCCTGGTGCTTTGGGGTATTCAGATATATTTTAATTACTAAAGTAATTTTTATATCCTAAATAACTTACAGAGTAGCCCCTAAGAAATGCCAAAATTTATAACGTCATAGTAATAAACTCAGTTTAATTTGTCTTGTGTGTTTGTGTTATTGTATAAATACATGTTATTGAACCATATTTATATCCCTTTAGACAGTTACCTACTAGGCAAAAAAAATGACAGTTAGAAATCATTTGTGTGTCATATATAGATATTTGGTCTTTTCAAAGGAAAATGTACAACAATTAATACAGATTGTGAAATTGATGTCTTTTGAGCGATAAGATAGACAATGTTAATGATTGTTATGTTGGTTGCACGTAAATGTGATATACACATGCATCTATAAGAATGAAATAATTGGAAAACTATAAAAAGCATAGAAAATCTTGCCCAAGTGATTTACTGTGGCAGTGCTCCATTAGCACATATAGGAACCATTTAGTACCCGGCCGGAGAACATAGTAGGCTGGGTACGTATATTCCTTCTAGTGATTGGGTCAACTCAGAACTTGAAGAGGCTAGGTAAGTTCTCTCTTACGAGTGAAATAAATAATGGAATGCTTTAAATCAATATTGATTTTATTTATGTGAACCTAAATATGTGCGTTAATAACTAATTGCAAGCTGTTTAGTGTAGTTGTCATCAATTAGAAGAATTTGTTACTAAGCCTCTGCCATGAAGTGAGGAATATATAGTGTTGCTCTCATCACGTTTGTAATGTTTACACTTGTCTTCCAGAAAACTGATACAAGACAGTCGTCCCTTTGGAAGTGCAGGTTTAGAGATGGGTAAGTTATCTTGGGTAATGGTCAATCTCTCATGGTGACCGCATCATTATTTCGAAACTAATCTGAGAAAATGGTGAACCTCTTCAAAATGGTAGATCAGCTATTATTCTTTAGCACATAAAGATATCCTCTTGGGTCATTGATTGGTTAAGTAAATTGAATAATCAGCAGTTTACATTGATTTTACAAAAAGTGGGTTATGATAGATATCATTACATGTGGAATGGTAAAGCAAACTGCCATATTGGAGATTTTTAGTCAATTGTGGTTGATACTAGTCCCTGGGTGGAGAAAAACAAAGATCTTGTTGACATCAGCTAAATCTGTGGTTTTACAGGTGATTTTCCACACATGAGTAAGCGATCTATGTCCCTTTCCCAGCAAGGTCAAGGTCTTCAGTCACGGGTAAGTCATGAGTAAAGGAGATAAGATTACTGGCATTATCCCACGGTCATCCCGTCTGTTAGTCAATTGTTGATGGAGGTCATCTCAGAATTCCTTCAATTTAAGCCATTAATTTTGTTATTTAAGCACATACACATGTATTATGTATGTTTTCAGCTTTCTGAAATGATCATGTAGGGCTGAATAGAGATCTTAATATTAAGGTCACTGAGGTGAAAGTGTTATAACATATGTCATGAAAAGCTTTAAGCCCTCCTCATATTAACCCTAGTAGTGCTGAATTGTCTCATATTGGGATAGTACTGAGTGCTGAATTGTTTGAAAAAAAAATAAAAATAAAACCTTTTTTTTTTCTTCATTCTAAAATACCAAGAAGCATCCAAATAATATGTTGGATACATGCAATGGTCATTTAAAGGTCGATTTTATGTAAAATGTAGCTCTTTTTATTCCTGTCTGAAAAATGTGACAAAATTCAGGTAAGAAAACAACAAAGCTTTAGAGAAAAAAAATTTAATTGTTCTTTGCTTTTAAATATTATTTGTACACATCAGTACATGACCTTCTTCTTTTATTTTGTCAATAAAATCAATCACAACTGATTATTGAAAAAGAAATAATGAAAAAAATTAAAATTTTGTTATTCAAGGGAGACAATCTGTGGACAGCTTTGTCTCGTATCAAATTTACATTAGACTGGTGATTATTCTTTTTGAAAACAAATATTTGACAAAATATGAAAATGGGTGATTTAGGAAACAAATAGTAATTATATATTTTAAATGTATAAGGTGAAACAATTATTAGTTATGATTTAACTTGTTCAGTGAAACCAGAGGGGAAGTGTGTGTGTGTGTGTAGGGAGGAGGAGGAGGGGGAGGGCGGGGGGCGGTTGCAATATGTTGTTGGTGGTTTTATTGTACATAGAGATTAGAGTTTTCCTGTCTCCAGTTTAAAGTCTTTGGCTCCAGATGAGAAATAAAACTGGAGCATACACATGAGTTATATTACTGGTTATTTCTCTTCCAGAATAAATGAAAAATAAATAGGAGTCCTATGTAATGATCGACCTCTGACAGCCTTATAGCAATGATACAAATACAGCAGCCTGGAATAGAAAAACAACCTGGTGTAGTACACAGGCAATTTCTGTACCATAGTGATATATAGTGTTGTAATTGGTTACAGGTAGCCTAGAATAGACTAATTAACCACCTTGTAAATTACACAGTAATTCCTGAATATAAATTCCTTTCGGTGATATTAGTTGTATATCCTTAAATGGAATTCTCAATCGGGTAAAATACTCTGATGATTCCACAATGTTGTGTGTCCTCGTTGAAGATAAAAGTACAACATGGTAAAACAGTAAAAACACAACGGAGTATGACCATATATGACACAAGTTATGGCCTTACTGTTGATATGGGTACAGGTAGCCTAAACTAGAATTGCAAAATAGCAAAATACAAACGTAAATCCCAACCTTGGTGTCCTTCTTGACAATTCAGTTACATGCATGGAGCCTATGAAATAGACTGAACTGAATAGCATCTGGTAAAATACACAGATAAATCTCTAATTTAGTTTCTTACAATGATATGGATACAGGAAGCATATAAAACAGACTTACAATCTGTTAAAATACACAGCTGATTCCCTGATACTCCTTTTATATAGATGTGGAAATGGTTTCTCGAACATTGTTTATTGTGACGAAGATTTTTTCTTCCTGCTGTCACCTCTGATGCTCACAAGTATGCATGCACTTATTCTGCAATTGTATGGTACAACTCAAAGCAAGTTTAAAAACATAATGCAACCTAGCTAATACTAATGATTGGAAAATTGAAACATATCATTCTTCCGCAGGATTTTTGTAAGCCTAAAAGGATGTTGTAACTTGAAAAAATCACACTCTACTGGACAAAAGACTTCACACTACCTGCACTAGCTTTAACTTTCTCTCCCGTTAATGGCAGGTAGTCACCAAAATGCCTTGCTGTGAGCCTTCAGGAGATTGTGCTTTCTCACCTTTTATTATGCATATAAAAAAAAACAGTTCAGCCATACTTAAATTTCGAAATTACATGTAAAAATTATAATAATATAGATCACTTTTTGTGTCTTCAAACAATATTACAATATATGTGACTGCCGGTGTAAATGCTACATAGTTCAATGTGTAAAGATACAGAATAATATTTAGTAATTATTTACCATATATAAAATAGATCTGGACTGCTGAAGTCCACGTAGATGTTGCACCGTTTCAGAAGATAGGGTTCGGTGATGCAGATTACAAGGTCATACACGTCACTCTATAATGACCACTGATAGCTCTCCAGTTTACAACTTTATTTGTGTTCACAAAGTAAAATTTATGTACAATTCAATTCTGTACTTGATGGGTGTGTCTGGATTGTATACTGAAAATTTCAGTGTTACTCTCCGAGCAATCATCCCCTTTTTAAATGCTACATACTGACTAAAGATTGTAAACATCTTGAAATCTAGAGTTTTTGAAGAGATGTGTAAACAACTTAACTGTCCTCACCATGGAGACCATGACTAACACTTTTATGACATATGTAAAATAAAACTCAAAATATACAAAAATTTATCACAGGTCATTACAGATGTAAAAAAAAATAGAGTGCTCAAAACACTGTCTGTAGACCTGTAGTCTTGCATGTTGATCTGATTTACAAAGCCCATTTTGAATTCACCCATTTTGATAGTCACTGCTATGAAAGACTGAAGTCCATGTCACGAATATTGTATAAGTTCTAGATGTTCCTTGATGTATTAGTCAGCATACCTATTTGTTTTCGAAACAATTGTGTTCACAATTCCTTCTGTGAAAGTAAATAATTTCAAAGAAATCGAGTATTGATAGCGATCCATTCACTAGATATATAAGGCAAGTGTAAACACAGCCGGTGATTTCCCATTTTCTACCGAAGTTTCTTAAGCAAACGGCTCTAAAACATCGTGCTTGTTCTCCTTATCATCAGTAGATAAACTGTCAAAACCATTGTTATCTTTCTTCAAATTCGCGCAGTACTTGATCGATTATGATGCTGAAAGCCATGTTGTTTACAACAGCGACGATCACTTCCGGTATTTGGTCAAAGTGAAAGTCGAGATAAGATTACGTTTGTTTCAGCATAATTATTATACAATAAACAGAACACTTGTAATGATAAATAACAATACCATATAAATATTATATTTCAGTCATTTAATATTTCACTATATTGCCGAAACTATCAAAATTATCGAATTTATGTCATCAATTCCGGCAAAGTATCGACTGCGCATGGCACTGTTTGACGGTGGGGGCTAAACCATGTAGCCCGCCCCGAGCCCGAGCTTTAAAACCCGAGCCCGAGCTTTGGTTATTTTCGTTTTTCTCCTCCAAAATAGCACGTATTAAAACAATTTTTGGCACAAAGAATCTTTGAGGTATTTGTTATCTATACATAAAATTCATATTTCATGAAATTATTGTGAATTTCATAAATCGACCTTTATCACTTTTCAGGGGGCTAAACCATGTAGCCCGCAATGGAGCGTGACATTTTAAGATTTTTCCAAATTATTAAAATATGATGCCTTTTTGACAATAATTGCCGTAACCCAAACACCAAGTAAACATAGCTGGTCATAAAGGTATAAATTTCAACATCAATATCAAATGATTTCATAACGAATTCTGCTTTTTTGTAACCTCGTTGACCTGTCTCGCCGATCTCACTGTTTACCCGAGCCGAGCCCGAGCTAAGGGCAGACAACTCTCCGACCCGAGCTTTTTTAATGACTGTACGTGTAATGCACACGTTATTATTACAATATTGTATAATGTTATTAATGTAATAGCAGTTTATATGTTATATTAATATTTGAATTTTAATTAAATGACATTAAGTACAAAACTTGACTAAATTCAAATGAAAAATAATTAGATAATTAACTTTGTCCGTGTATGAAATAAACATCAGTTATTCATGATATTGTTTATTTGTAATTTCAATATAATGTTGCGTATTTATTTGGAAGATATTCTACAATTATTGAGGTTTGATATATAGTGAAAGCATTTTTTTTAAATTATGATTGTCTGATAAGTATAAATTTCAACATTAATATCAAATTATTTCATAACGAATTCTGCTTTTTGTAACCTCGTTGACCTGTCTCGCCGATCTCACTGTTTACCCGAGCCGAGCCCAAGCTAAGGGTAGACAACTCTCCGTTCCCGAGCTTTTTCTAGTACATGTAGAACATTTAGCCATTCTTCAAGTAAGAATGTTTCCGAGCTCTGCGACGGTGACGCAGTTCTACAAAGAGTCAATATATTAAAGTGTTTTTTATTCAACTTCATCTTTGGAAATTTAATTAAAAAATCCATAGATGCGGTCTCATACAATCTATGTCGAATTTTAACTCTTCATAACCTTTAAAACCATTGAAACGAAACTCTAGTAAATTAGCGATTGCAAAAACACCACAGTTGACCCCGTTTTTCTGTTGCTGTACATTAGGTAAAATTGCCTGTAACATTGCCAGAGCATAACCCGTATCCTGCCTGCATACCATTGATATTAGAAAATTGCTTCTTTAAAATGTCCTGAACATAACACATTGTATTTCCACAAGGTTTCTCATCCATTGAAATATTTTTTTTTTTCCTTAAAACTAATTGTACTTTTACCATTATTCATCTGAAAATCAGCAATTGAGCACTTTTATGTATAGCCTTCAGCTGGTATGTACCTACTCCTATTAACCCCCGTTTGATCTCATTGCTATAGTAATTTGGAAGATAATAAAATGACAAAACTGACTATTTAACGGTATCTCTTTCCAAGTATTTAAAGATTTTATTAAACTATTCGTACCTTCAACTATATTATTTTTTATACCCATGTACTTTCCTATACCTAATTCAGTTAGTACCCACCAACCTGTATATTTCACTATATTTCCCTTGATATTAGAATTGAAATAATCTACAAATGGTTCACTCCACTTCTCAGAGACCTTATCTAACATAGTTTTAAAAAATCGCTTTCACTACCAAACCTCAATAATTGTAGAATATCTTCCAAATAAATACGCAACATTATATTGAAATTACAAATAAACAATATCATGAATAACTGATGTTTATTTCATACATGGACAAAGTTAATTATCTAATTATTTTTCATTTGAATTTAGTCAAGTTTTGTACTTAATGTCATTTAATTAAAATTCAAATATTAATATAACATATAAACTGCTATTACATTAATTACATTATACAATATTGTAATAATAACGTGTCCATTCTACATGTACAGTCATTAAAAAAGCTCGGGTCGGAGAGTTGTCTGCCCTTAGCTCGGGCTCGGCTCGGGTAAACAGTGAGATCGGCGAGACAGGTCAACGAGGTTACAAAAAAGCAGAATTCGTTATGAAATCATTTGATATTGATGTTGAAATTTATACCTTTATGACCAGCTATGTTTACTTGGTGTTTGGGTTACGGCAATTATTGTCAAAAAGGCATCATATTTTAATAATTTGGAAAAATCTTAAAATGTCACGCTCCATTGCGGGCTACATGGTTTAGCCCCTTGAAAAGTGATAAAGGTCGATTTATGAAATTCAAATTAATTTGATTAAATATAACTTACATAGAAAGATACAACATAACACAAAGAAATGTTGTGTCAAAAATCGTTATAATATGTGCTGTCGTTGTGTAGAAAAACGAAAATAACCAAAGCTCGGGCTCGGGTTTTAAAGCTCGGGCTCGGGGCGGGCTACATGGTTTAGCCCCCACCCTGTTTGACGACGACTGGTTGATTAGAATTTCGACTTCGTTGAAAACAACGACAGTAAGATCATTCATTTAAACGTAAGAAATGTCACAAGGAATATCTATATATTCAGAATGTCACTACATACCTTATTTTTAATTTGTAAACTCCCCGAAAGATAGGATTTTCTTTGAAATAATAGAGCACCTGTTTTCCCGCATGGCGCTAAAATTACGTCATCTACTTTCACAACTCATGCGCAAACCACGATATTTCAACTGCTTCCGCTGAGCTAAAAATATCGTCGTTCTGACTGAAGTGGGGGATTCCTGTTGGTTACGTTACGACAACTACTAAACCATGGCTTGTTAGAATAAAATATTTTGGAAATATTTCTTTGAGATTATAAACTTATGATCAACACAAATGCTATTCATTATTTCAGTCACACATTTTCGTTTTTGATCACAGAAATATGGGGTTTCCCAATTTTTGTCTAGCGGGTATATATACCCGTTCAGCACCCGACCGATGGATTAGATATATACCCGTTCAGCACTACTAGGGTTAAGAAATATTATGGTGCAGAAACATTTTTGAGGTGGTGTTGGTGGAGGAAGAGGTGCTTACCTGCAAGGGAAAAAGTGTATAATGTACAATATTCAGAGGTTGTGAAAAAGCATCAATTATCTTTACAAATCTTAAATTGTGCAGATCCCAAGTCATTGTTTGTTGGAGAGTGTTTTATATTTGTACAGATGAAAGGTCGTCGTGTAAGTGAGGTAGCCATCCCTCGGGCGTTAGGAGGAGTTGGAGTCCCTTCCCTCACACACTCATCTTCTATGGTATTTATTGTCATATGTTTGTCTTATTGTACAATATTGCAACCACTGTGACTTTACGAAATCTCCAGTGGACGGAGATCTTATAAAGCTCCCAAATACATCTGTCGTATTATCTATATGTGCAAAGACACCATTGATACAAATATCTGTGCATGTTGTTCAGTAGAAACTTACGAAAAAATCCAACTTTTTGTTTTCAAAAAATTGGAGTAATGATATTCTTATATTATGTTGCAAGCAAGCTATAAATTCATGATATTAAAATGGAACCTGGGGTATTTTGAGGTTGTCTTCTCAAAAAACAAAACAAAATGAAAATAACAACAGCAGTCATAATAAGTTAATTCTGACACCAGTAATTTGGATGTTACTAACTGACTGCACTGTAATCTTTGTAATGTTTCGTGTTCAATCTTAATTTATAATGATAAATATAGAGTGCAATAACAATGGTTGAGAGAATCTGTGTTTAAACAATAATCTGTATCCTTTACAAACATAATGATGGCTTGATGTGATTGTATAACACTATAAAACTTAAGTTTTCTATGTATTTGTTACACATTAATCAGATTAACTTAACATATATGTATATAAAGATTGAAATGCTACTTTATTTCTTTGAAATTTCACTTTTGTTTTAAAGTGGTCATGGTTTACAGAATGCTCATGATGGCTGCTTTATGTCTAGCTTTTATAGGATTCATCTCATTTTATTCTCAGAATAAGTTCAGAAAAATTTACAATTTATTATCAAACTTCATAGTTTGGTTCTGATATCCATTGCATTGCCTGCAAATATACCTGTATTTACTTTACAGAAAGTATTTATTTATATACAGCATAATATGATATTATATGCAGAGATCATCATTGTAATCATCATAATATTTCTGTGAACTTTGACCTCTTTTTGTGCCAAAACTGTTTTAGTTGTTGTCCTCTGTGGATAGTCAACAACACAGTGCAAAGGTTTAGTAATATGTTGTCATGTCATTGTACATAATGTAAACAAAACAAATAATGTTAAATAGGGAAGTTTGCTTGAGCAGGACTTTAGAGAGTGAGAAGAAACAAATTTTGTTTTAATTAATTCAAGTACAGGTGGTAGGAGGGGGAATAACAGCTTGTTGACCATCTACTTAAGATTCAGGAGACACAACTGTGTTCAGTTTTGGACAGCTCTCTTACACTGCTAGCTGTAGTAATATATACAAACTTTGCATGTCTCTATAGGATGCTTCTACTATGTCTTTGGAGTGCAAGTCACCATCTTGGTCCAGGAAAGACTCGCCAGACTCTGAGGTGAGAGTTCCATGCACAATCAACAATACATCTTCTCCATTGGCTGACCTTCTGATAACCATGTCAATGCAAAATTTGCATGAATGCAGTGCATTGTATTTGTTGTAATGAAGCATGATTTAATATAGAATGGCAGAAATAGTTTGGCCTTTGTCATGAAATTGCATGAATATAATACATACAACCCTATTGATATTTCAGCAATTTAAAACCTTGACTATAACTCTTCTGTTGTGAAACGTATTAACAACATTGCTGTAATCACATCTGAATAATCGTACAATATTAACTATCCAAGGATATCTGTTCAACATTTTTAGATAACACAAGAATAACATAATTCTGACAAGACAATCTTGTATGTACATGAAAGAATAGAAATGGCAGATGTTTATTTTCCTCCAATACTTTGAAACAAAGCAATCCTCTTCAATACCCTCTCAATGAAAGTTTCTGTTAATGAGTGTTGCTGTTTTGTGTCATATGTCACACTGCATGCCAAATATCTTTTCCCTGCTCCACTATAGATATACCAGGCATCTGCTTATTCCCTTGTGAGGTTTGCAAGTAAGGTCGTCGGTTAGTAATATCCCCAGCCAGTAGGAAATGTCTTGGTTATGTCCCTACCCATTAAAGTTAAAACTGATCAGGTACACATGTGTGTTCAATGTGTATCTATAGAGACAAAGCTGGAAAAGCATGAGCTGTCTAGTGTTGATGTGTCATGAAATGTTAAGAAGTATAGATTTGGATGATAAAAGACAAAAGGATTAGAAATTTTTATGAAGAACAAATGGGTAATTGTTAATGCTAGAACACAAGAAAGTGCTGCAGGCTTAGATTTAGAAGGGGCAATATGACACTTTTCACCTCTTTGGAAGATGAATAATTGGCAAAGCTATTTTGTGGCAGTAATAAGTCCAAGCCCACCCACCCATCCACTCCTTCAACTTTTTCTGGCTTGGTCCATGCATCATGATTTTAGTACTTACCATCAGGTTTCTTACATGAACAAAATTACAAGGTAGATATAGAAATATTTGATACAGAGGTATTAGAATGCACTCTTTAAGTCTTAGAAGTCAATTTTGTTAGAACTATGTGGTGAAGGTTGATGCTGTTATTGGACTATTGCTCAGTTGAAGATCTACTGTCATGGCTGTGGTAGTCAAAGACACTCAAACTGTTACATCAAACCTTCCCACAAAGCAGATGGCCCTTTGGTAATAATATTTGCTACAATATGAGTAAATTAACACAAGATCCAATTATGTGTACATGTACATGAAACTAGGTGTTGCAAACATGTAAAAAAAAAGTTCTTACTTTTGCTTCATGTCAATAGCATATGAGACCTGAAATGATATGAACTATTTTTATGATGATATCAATAATTATTTGATGTACAGGATGCCAAATCAAGATTCCAGTGTGCTGTGGCATCCATGGCCATGAAAAATGCTGTTTCAGACACATTTCGTCGGGGTTCCCTAGGAAATCAAGTCTCTAAGAACAGCACACCACCAAAGTCTCGCGAGAATTCGACTGAAAGGTCTGTATGTACAGTGAAAAAGTAATACCATTTTTTTCAAAGATAGATTACTTTTATATTTTATATTCAAGATCAATACACATCTTAATGGATACACAGAGTGCTTTCTGTCTGTCCTTCCATTTTTGTCAATATTTCATTTAAATTTTTGATATTCATGAAAGTAAGTTGATTATTACTTTTGTCTAGAAGCAGGCAAAATAAAGATGTTTCCTCTGCAGTAGAAATGAAAGGATTTGAATCCTACTTGATTTGCAGCATCCTTGTTATATCATATTGATCTTCATTACAATCCCAGTAAATGACCTAGTGATGTATAAATAACCAATTTTTGTTTGTAGTAAAGAAGTCCAGGACAAGTCACCAATAAAACAGAATTCCAAAGAGGAGGAAGCCTTCCAGAAGGGGTGAGTGTAGACAAGTAATGCTAGGTCTCTACATAGAGTGTAAGTTAGGAGGAAGCCTTCCAGAAGGGGTGAGTCTAGACAAGTGATGCTAGGTCTCTACTTAGAGTATAAGTTAGGAGGAAGCCTTCCAGAAGGGGTGAGTGTAGACAAGTAATGCTAGGTCTCTACATAGAGTGTAAGTTAGGAGGAAGCCTTCCAGAAGGGGTGAGTGTAGACAAGTGATGCTAGGTCTCTACTTAGAGTATAAGTTAGGAGGAAGCCTTCCAGAAGGGGTGAGTGTAGACAAGTAATGCTAGGTCTCTACTTAGGGTGTAAGTTAGGAGGAAGCCTTCCAGAAGGGGTGAGTTTAGACAAGTAATGCTAGGTCTCTACTTAGGGTGTAAGTTAGGAGGAATCCTTCCAGAAGGGGTGAGTGTAGACAAGTGATGCTAGGTCTCTACTTAGAGTATAAGTTAGGAGGAAGCCTTCCAGAAGGGGTGAGTGTAGACAAGTGATGCTAGGTCTCTACTTAGGGTGTAAGTTAGGAGGAAGCCTTCCAGAAGAGGTGAGTGTAGACAAGTAATGCTAGGTCTCTACTTAGAGTGTAAGTTAGGAGGAAGCCTTCCAGAAGGGGTGAGTGTAGACAAGTGATGCTAGGTCTCTACTTAGGGTGTAAGTTAGGAGGAAGCCTTCCAGAAGGGGTGAGTGTAGACAAGTGATGCAAGGTCTCTACTTAGAGTATAAGTTAGGAGGAAGCCTTCCAGAAGGGGTGAGTGTAGACAAGTGATGCTAGGTCTCTACTTAGGGTGTAAGTTAGGAGGAAGCCTTCCAGAAGGGGTGAGTGTAGACAAGTGATGCTAGGTCTCTACTTAGAGTGTAAGTTAGGAGGAAGCCTTCCAGAAGGGGTGAGTGTAGACAAGTGATGCTAGGTCTCTACTTAGGGTGTAAGTTAGGAGGAAGCCTTCCAGAATGGTTGAGTCTAGACAAGTGATGCTAGGTCTCTACTTAGAGTGTAAGTTAGGAGGAAGCCTTCCAGAAGGGGTGAGTGTAGACAAGTGATGCTAGGTCTCTACTTAGGGTGTAAGTTAGGAGGAAGCCTTCCAGAAGGGGTGAGTGTAGACTAGTGATGCTAGGTCTCTACTCAGGGTGTAAGTTAGGAGGAAGCCTTCCAGAAGGGGTGAGTCTAGACAAGTGATGCTAGGTCTCTACTTAGAGTGTAAGTTAGGAGGAAGCCTTCCAGAAGGGGTGAGTGTAGACAAGTGATGCTAGGTCTCTACTTAGGGTGTAAGTTAGGAGGAAGCCTTCCAGAAGGGGTGAGTGTAGACAAGTGATGCTAGGTCTCTACTTAGAGTGTAAGTTAGGAGGAAGCCTTCCAGAAGGGGTGAGTGTAGACAAGTGATGCTAGGTCTCTACTTAGGGTGTAAGTTAGGAGGAAGCCTTTCAGAAGAGGTGAGTGTAGACAAGTGATGCTAGGTCTCTACTTAGAGTATAAGTTAGGAGGAAGCCTTCCAGAAGGGGTGAGTGTAGACAAGTGATGCTAGGTCTCTACTTAGGGTGTAAGTTAGGAGGAAGCCTTTCAGAAGAGGTGAGTGTAGACAAGTGATGCTAGGTCTCTACATAGAGTATAAGTTAGGGAAGCTTCAAGGGTTGAGACAGTTGCTAGGTCTCTACTTAGGTGTAAGTTAGGAGGAAGCCTTCCAGAAGGGGTGAGTGTAGACAAGTGATGCTAGGTCTCTACTTAGAGTGTAAGTTAGGAGGAAGCCTTCCAGAAGGGGTGAGTGTAGACAAGTGATGCTAGGTCTCTACTTAGGGTGTAAGTTAGGAGGAAGCCTTTCAGAAGAGGTGAGTGTAGACAAGTGATGCTAGGTCTCTACTTAGAGTATAAGTTAGGAGGAAGCCTTCCAGAAGGGGTGAGTGTAGACAAGTGATGCTAGGTCTCTACTTAGAGTGTAAGTTAGGAGGAAGCCTTTCAGAAGAGGTGAGTGTAGACAAGTGATGCTAGGTCTCTACTTAGAGTATAAGTTAGGAGGAAGCCTTCCAGAAGGGGTGAGTGTAGACAAGTGATGCTAGGTCTCTACATAGAGTATAAGTTAGGAGGAAGCCTTCCAGAAGGGGTGAGTGTAGACAAGTGATGCTAGGTCTCTACTTAGAGTGTAAGTTAGGAGGAAGCCTTCCAGAAGGGGTGAGTGTAGACAAGTGATGCTAGGTCTCTACTTAGGGTGTAAGTTAGGAGGAAGCCTTCCAGAAGGGGTGAGTGTAGACAAGTGATGCTAGGTCTCTACTTAGAGTGTAAGTTAGGAGGAAGCCTTTCAGAAGAGGTGAGTGTAGACAAGTGATGCTAGGTCTCTACTTAGAGTATAAGTTAGGAGGAAGCCTTCCAGAAGGGGTGAGTGTAGACAAGTGATGCTAGGTCTCTACTTAGAGTATAAGTTAGGAGGAAGCCTTCCAGAAGGGGTGAGTGTAGACAAGTGATGCTAGGTCTCTACTTAGAGTGTAAGTTAGGAGGAAGCCTTCCAGAAGGGGTGAGTGTAGACAAGTGATGCTAGGTCTCTACTTAGAGTGTATAAGTTAGGAGGAAGCCTTTCAGAAGTGGTGAGTGTAGACAAGTAATGCTAGGTCTCTACTTAGAGTGTAAGTTAGGAGGAAGCCTTCCAGAAGGGGTGAGTGTAGACTAGTGATGCTAGGTCTCTACTTAGTGTGTAAGTTAGGAGGAAGCCTTCCAGAAGGGGTGAGTGTAGACAAGTGATGCTAGGTCTCTACTTAGGGTGTAAGTTAGGAGGAAGCCTTCCAGAAGGGGTGAGTGTAGACAAGTGATGCTAGGTCTCTACTTAGAGTGTAAGTTAGGAGGAAGCCTTCCAGAAGGGTGAGTGTGCTAGGTAGAAGTGATGCAGTCTCTACTTAGAGTGTAAGTAGTTGAGGAAGCCTTCCAGAAGGGGTGAGTGTAGACAAGTGATGCTAGGTCTCTACTTAGAGTGTAAGTTAGGAGGAAGCCTTCCAGAAGGGGTGAGTGTAGACAAGTGATGCTAGGTCTCTACTTAGAGTGTAAGTTAGGAGGAAGCCTTCCAGAAGGGGTGAGTGTAGACAAGTGATGCTAGGTCTCTACTTAGAGTGTAAGTTAGGAGGAAGCCTTCCAGAAGGGGTGAGTGTAGACAAGTGATGCTAGGTCTCTACTTAGAGTATAAGTTAGGAGGAAGCCTTCCAGAAGGGGTGAGTGTAGACAAGTGATGCTAGGTCTCTACTTAGAGTGTAAGTTAGGAGGAAGCCTTCCAGAAGGGGTGAGTGTAGACAAGTGATGCTAGGTCTCTACTTAGGGTGTAAGTTAGGAGGAAGCCTTCCAGAAGGGGTGAGTGTAGACAAGTGATGCTAGGTCTCTACTTAGGGTGTAAGTTAGGAGGAAGCCTTCCAGAAGGGGTGAGTGTAGACAAGTGATGCTAGGTCTCTACTTAGAGTGTAAGTTAGGAGGAAGCCTTCCAGAAGGGGTGAGTGTAGACAAGTGATGCTAGGTCTCTACTTAGGGTGTAAGTTAGGAGGAAGCCTTCCAGAAGAGGTGAGTGTAGACAAGTGATGCTAGGTCTCTACTTAGAGTGTAAGTTAGGAGGAAGCCTTCCAGAAGGGGTGAGTGTAGACAAGTGATGCTAGGTCTCTACTTAGAGTGTAAGTTAGGAGGAAGCCTTCCAGAAGGGGTGAGTGTAGACAAGTGATGCTAGGTCTCTACTTAGGAGTGTAAGTTAGGAGGAAGCCTTCCAGAAGGGGTGAGTGTAGACAAGTGATGCTAGGTCTCTACTTAGGGTGTAAGTTAGGAGGAAGCCTTCCAGAAGGGGTGAGTGTAGACAAGTGATGCTAGGTCTCTACTTAGAGTGTAAGTTAGGAGGAAGCCTTCCAGAAGGGGTGAGTGTAGACAAGTGATGCTAGGTCTCTACTTAGAGTGTATAAGTTAGGAGGAAGCCTTCCAGAAGGGGTGAGTGTAGACAAGTGATGCTAGGTCTCTACTTAGAGTGTAAGTTAGGAGGAAGCCTTCCAGAAGGGGTGAGTGTAGACAAGTGATGCTAGGTCTCTACTTAGAGTGTAAGTTAGGAGGAAGCCTTCAGAAGGGTGAGTGTAGACAAGTGATGCTAGGTCTCTACTTAGAGTGTAAGTTAGGAGGAAGCCTTCCAGAAGAGGTGAGTGTAGACAAGTGATGCTAGGTCTCTACTTAGAGTGTAAGTTAGGAGGAAGCCTTCCAGAAGGGGTGAGTGTAGACAAGTGATGCTAGGTCTCTACTTAGGGTGTAAGTTAGGAGGAAGCCTTCCAGAAGGGGTGAGTGTAGACAAGTGATGCTAGGTCTCTACTTAGAGTGTAAGTTAGGAGGAAGCCTTCCAGAAGGGGTGAGTGTAGACAAGTGATGCTAGGTCTCTACTTAGAGTGTAAGTTAGGAGGAAGCCTTCCAGAAGGGGTGAGTGTAGACAAGTGATGCTAGGTCTCTACTTAGAGTGTAAGTTAGGAGGAAGCCTTCCAGAAGGGGTGAGTGTAGACAAGTGATGCTAGGTCTCTACTTAGGGTGTAAGTTAGGAGGAAGCCTTTCAGAAGAGGTGAGTGTAGACAAGTGATGCTAGGTCTCTACTTAGAGTATAAGTTAGGAGGAAGCCTTCCAGAAGGGGTGAGTGTAGACAAGTGATGCTAGGTCTCTACTTAGGGTGTAAGTTAGGAGGAAGCTTTCCAGAAGAGGTGAGTGTAGACAAGTGATGCTAGGTCTCTACTTAGGGTGTAAGTTAGGAGGAAGCCTTTCAGAAGAGGTGAGTGTAGACAAGTAATGCTAGGTCTCTACTTAGAGTGTAAGTTAGGAGGAAGCCTTCCAGAAGGGGTGAGTGTAGACAAGTGATGCTAGGTCTCTACTTAGAGTGTGTAAGTTAGGAGGAAGCCTTCCAGAAGGGGTGAGTGTAGACAAGTGATGCTAGGTCTCTACTTAGAGTGTAAGTTAGGAGGAAGCCTTCCAGAAGGGGTGAGTGTAGACAAGTGATGCTAGGTCTCTACTTAGGGTGTAAGTTAGGAGGAAGCCTTTCAGAAGAGGTGAGTGTAGACAAGTAATGCTAGGTCTCTACTTAGAGTGTAAGTTAGGAGGAAGCCTTCCAGAAGGGGTGAGTGTAGACAAGTGATGCTAGGTCTCTACTTAGGGTGTAAGTTAGGAGGAAGCCTTCCAGAAGGGGTGAGTGTAGACAAGTGATGCTAGGTCTCTACTTAGTGTGTAAGTTAGGAGGAAGCCTTTCAGAAGAGGTGAGTGTAGACAAGTAATGCTAGGTCTCTACTTAGAGTGTAAGTTAGGAGGAAGCCTTCCAGAAGGGGTGAGTGTAGACTAGTGATGCTAGGTCTCTACTCAGGGTGTAAGTTAGGAGGAAGCCTTCCAGAAGAGGTGAGTCTAGACAAGTAATGCTAGGTCTCTACTTAGAGTGTAAGTTAGGAGGAAGCCTTCCAGAAGGGGTGAGTGTAGACAAGTAATGCTAGGTCTCTACTTAGAGTGTAAGTTAGGAGGAAGCCTTCCAGAAGAGGTGAGTGTAGACAAGTAATGCTAGGTCTCTACATAGAGTGTAAGTTAGGAGGAAGCCTTCCAGAAGAGGTGAGTGTAGACAAGTGATGCTAGGTCTCTACTTAGAGTATAAGTTAGGAGGAAGCCTTCCAGAAGAGGTGAGTGTAGACAAGTGATGCTAGGTCTCTACTTAGAGTGTAAGTTAGGAGGAAGCCTTCCAGAAGAGGTGAGTCTAGACAAGTGATGCTAGGTCTCTACATAGAGTGTAAGTTAGGAGGAAGCCTTCCAGAAGAGGTGAGTGTAGACAAGTGATGCTAGGTCTCTACTTAGAGTGTAAGTTAGGAGGAAGCCTTCCAGAGAAGAGGTGAGTCTAGACAAGTGAATGCTAGGTCTCTACATAGAGTGTAAGTTAGGAGGAAGCCTTCCAGAAGAGGTGAGTCTAGACAAGTGATGCTAGGTCTCTACATAGAGTGTAAGTTAGGAGGAAGCCTTCCAGAAGGGGTGAGTGTAGACAAGTGATGCTAGGTCTCTACATAGAGTGTAAGTTAGGAGGAAGCCTTCCAGAAGAGGTGAGTGTAGACAAGTGATGCTAGGTCTCTACATAGAGTGTAAGTTAGGAGGAAGCCTTCCAGAAGGGGTGAGTGTAGACAAGTGATGCTAGGTCTCTACTCAGGGTGTAAGTTAGGAGGAAGCCTTCCAGAAGAGGTGAGTGTAGACAAGTGATGCTAGGTCTCTACTTAGAGTGTAAGTTAGGAGGAAGCCTTCCAGAAGAGGTGAGTGTAGACAAGTGATGCTAGGTCTCTACATAGAGTGTAAGTTAGGAGGAAGACTTCCAGAAGGGGTGAGTGTAGACAAGTAATGCTAGGTCTCTACATAGAGTGTAAGTTAGGAGGAAGCCTTCCAGAAGGGGTGAGTGTAGACAAGTAATGCTAGGTCTCTACATAGAGTATAAGTTAGGAGGAAGCCTTCCAGAAGGGGTGAGTGTAGACAAGTGATGCTAGGTCTCTACTTAGAGTGTAAGTTAGGAGGAAGCCTTCCAGAAGGGGTGAGTGTAGACAAGTGATGCTAGGTCTCTACTTAGAGTGTAAGTTAGGAGGAAGCCTTCCAGAAGGGGTGAGTGTAGACAAGTAATGCTAGGTCTCTACATAGAGTGTAAGTTAGGAGGAAGCCTTCCAGAAGAGGTGAGTGTAGACAAGTGATGCTAGGTCTCTACTTAGAGTGTAAGTTAGGAGGAAGCCTTCCAGAAGGGGTGAGTGTAGACAAGTGATGCTAGGTCTCTACTTAGGGTGTAAGTTAGGAGGAAGCCTTCCAGAAGAGGTGAGTGTAGACAAGTAATGCTAGGTCTCTACTTAGAGTATAAGTTAGGAGGAAGCCTTCCAGAAGAGGTGAGTGTAGACAAGTAATGCTAGGTCTCTACATAGAGTGTAAGTTAGGAGGAAGCCTTCCAGAAGAGGTGAGTGTAGACAAGTGATGCTAGGTCTCTACTTAGAGTGTAAGTTAGGAGGAAGCCTTCCAGAAGAGGTGAGTGTAGACAAGTGATGCTAGGTCTCTACTTAGAGTGTAAGTTAGGAGGAAGCCTTCCAGAAGAGGTGAGTGTAGACAAGTGATGCTAGGTCTCTACTTAGAGTGTAAGTTAGGAGGAAGCCTTCCAGAAGGGGTGAGTGTAGACAAGTGATGCTAGGTCTCTACTTAGGGTGTAAGTTAGGAGGAAGCCTTCCAGAAGGGGTGAGTGTAGACAAGTGATGCTAGGTCTCTACTTAGGGTGTAAGTTAGGAGGAAGCCTTCCAGAAGGGGTGAGTGTAGACAAGTGATGCTAGGTCTCTACTTAGAGTGTAAGTTAGGAGGAAGCCTTCCAGAAGGGGTGAGTGTAGACAAGTGATGCTAGGTCTCTACTTAGAGTGTAAGTTAGGAGGAAGCCTTTCAGAAGAGGTGAGTGTAGACAAGTGATGCTAGGTCTCTACTTAGAGTGTAAGTTAGGAGGAAGCCTTCCAGAAGGGGTGAGTGTAGACAAGTGATGCTAGGTCTCTACTTAGGGTGTAAGTTAGGAGGAAGCCTTCCAGAAGGGGTGAGTCTAGACAAGTGATGCTAGGTCTCTACTTAGAGTGTAAGTTAGGAGGAAGCCTTCCAGAAGGGGTGAGTGTAGACAAGTGATGCTAGGTCTCTACTTAGGGTGTAAGTTAGGAGGAAGCCTTTCAGAAGGGGTGAGTGTAGACAAGTGATGCTAGGTCTCTACTTAGAGTGTAAGTTAGGAGGAAGCCTTCCAGAAGGGGTGAGTGTAGACAAGTGATGCTAGGTCTCTACTTAGGGTGTAAGTTAGGAGGAAGCCTTTCAGAAGAGGTGAGTGTAGACAAGTGATGCTAGGTCTCTACTTAGAGTGTAAGTTAGGAGGAAGCCTTCCAGAAGGGGTGAGTGTAGACAAGTGATGCTAGGTCTCTACTTAGAGTGTAAGTTAGGAGGAAGCCTTCCAGAAGGGGTGAGTGTAGACAAGTGATGCTAGGTCTCTACTTAGAGTATAAGTTAGGAGGAAGCCTTCCAGAAGGGTGAGTGTAGACAAGTGATGCTAGGTCTCTACTTAGGGTGTAAGTTAGGAGGAAGCCTTCAGAAGAGGTGAGTGTAGACAAGTGATGCTAGGTCTCTACTTAGGGTGTAAGTTAGGAGGAAGCTTTCCAGAAGGGGTGAGTGTAGACAAGTGATGCTAGGTCTCTACTTAGGGTGTAAGTTAGGAGGAAGCCTTCCAGAAGAGGTGAGTGTAGACAAGTGATGCTAGGTCTCTACTTAGAGTGTAAGTTAGGAGGAAGCCTTCCAGAAGGGGTGAGTGTAGACAAGTGATGCTAGGTCTCTACTTAGAGTGTAAGTTAGGAGGAAGCCTTCCAGAAGGGGTGAGTGTAGACAAGTGATGCTAGGTCTCTACTTAGAGTGTAAGTTAGGAGGAAGCCTTCCAGAAGAGGTGAGTGTAGACAAGTAATGCTAGGTCTCTACTTAGAGTGTAAGTTAGGAGGAAGCCTTCCAGAAGAGGTGAGTGTAGACAAGTGATGCTAGGTCTCTACTTAGGGTGTAAGTTAGGAGGAAGCCTTCCAGAAGAGGTGAGTGTAGACAAGTAATGCTAGGTCTCTACTTAGAGTGTAAGTTAGGAGGAAGCCTTCCAGAAGAGGTGAGTGTAGACAAGTAATGCTAGGTCTCTACTTAGAGTGTAAGTTAGGAGGAAGCCTTCCAGAAGAGGTGAGTGTAGACAAGTGATGCTAGGTCTCTACATAGAGTGTAAGTTAGGAGGAAGCCTTCCAGAAGAGGTGAGTCTAGACAAGTGATGCTAGGTCTCTACATAGAGTGTAAGTTAGGAGGAAGCCTTCCAGAAGAGGTGAGTGTAGACAAGTGATGCTAGGTCTCTACTTAGAGTGTAAGTTAGGAGGAAGCCTTCCAGAAGGGGTGAGTCTAGACAAGTGATGCTAGGTCTCTACTCAGGAGTGTAAGTTAGGAGGAAGCCTTCCAGAAGAGGTGAGTCTAGACAAGTGATGCTAGGTCTCTACTTAGAGTGTAAGTTAGGAGGAAGCCTTCCAGAAGGGGTGAGTCTAGACAAGTGATGCTAGGTCTCTACTTAGGGTGTAAGTTAGGAGGAAGCCTTCCAGAAGGGGTGAGTCTAGACAAGTGATGCTAGGTCTCTACTTAGGGTGTAAGTTAGGAGGAAGCCTTCCAGAAGAGGTGAGTGTAGACAAGTGATGCTAGGTCTCTACTCAGGGTGTAAGTTAGGAGGAAGCCTTCCAGAAGAGGTGAGTGTAGACAAGTGATGCTAGGTCTCTACTTAGAGTGTAAGTTAGGAGGAAGCCTTCCAGAAGAGGTGAGTGTAGACAAGTGATGCTAGGTCTCTACATAGAGTGTAAGTTAGGAGGAAGCCTTCCAGAAGGGGTGAGTGTAGACAAGTGATGCTAGGTCTCTACTTAGGGTGTAAGTTAGGAGGAAGCCTTCCAGAAGGGGTGAGTGTAGACAAGTGATGCTAGGTCTCTACTTAGAGTGTAAGTTAGGAGGAAGCCTTCCAGAAGGGGTGAGTGTAGACAAGTGATGCTAGGTCTCTACTTAGAGTGTAAGTTAGGAGGAAGCCTTCCAGAAGGGGTGAGTGTAGACAAGTGATGCTAGGTCTCTACATAGAGTGTAAGTTAGGAGGAAGCCTTCCAGAAGGGGTGAGTGTAGACAAGTGATGCTAGGTCTCTACTTAGAGTGTAAGTTAGGAGGAAGCCTTCCAGAAGAGGTGAGTGTAGACAAGTGATGCTAGGTCTCTACTTAGAGTGTAAGTTAGGAGGAAGCCTTCCAGAAGAGGTGAGTTAGACAAGTGATGCTAGGTCTCTACATAGAGTGTAAGTTAGGAGGAAGCCTTCCAGAAGAGGTGAGTGTAGACAAGTAATGCTAGGTCTCTACTTAGAGTATAAGTTAGGAGGAAGCCTTCCAGAAGAGGTGAGTGTAGACAAGTAATGCTAGGTCTCTACTTAGAGTATAAGTTAGGAGGAAGCCTTCCAGAAGAGGTGAGTGTAGACAAGTAATGCTAGGTCTCTACTTAGAGTGTAAGTTAGGAGGAAGCCTTCCAGAAGAGGTGAGTGTTAGACAAGTGATGCTAGGTCTCTACTTAGAGTGTAAGTTAGGAGGAAGCCTTCCAGAAGAGGTGAGTGTAGACAAGTAATGCTAGGTCTCTACTTAGAGTGTAAGTTAGGAGGAAGCCTTCCAGAAGGGTGAGTGTAGACAAGTGATGCTAGGTCTCTACTTAGGTGTAAGTTAGGAGGAAGCCTTCCAGAAGGGGTGAGTGTAGACAAGTGATGCTAGGTCTTCTTAGAGTGTAAGTTAGGAGGAAGCCTTCCAGAAGGGGTGAGTGTAGACAAGTGATGCTAGGTCTCTACTTAGAGTGTAAGTTAGGAGGAAGCCTTCCAGAAGGGGTGAGTGTAGACAAGTGATGCTAGGTCTCTACTTAGGGTGTAAGTTAGGAGGAAGCCTTCCAGAAGGGGTGAGTGTAGACAAGTGATGCTAGGTCTCTACTTAGTGTGTAAGTTAGGAGGAAGCCTTCCAGAAGGGGTGAGTGTAGACAAGTGATGCTAGGTCTCTACTTAGGGTGTAAGTTAGGAGGAAGCCTTCCAGAAGGGGTGAGTGTAGACAAGTGATGCTAGGTCTCTACTTAGGGTGTAAGTTAGGAGGAAGCCTTCCAGAAGGGGTGAGTGTAAACAAGTGATGCTAGGTCTCTACTTAGGGTGTAAGTTAGGAGGAAGCCTTTCAGAAGAGGTGAGTGTAGACAAGTGATGCTAGGTCTCTACTTAGAGTATAAGTTAGGAGGAAGCCTTCCAGAAGGGGTGAGTGTAGACAAGTGATGCTAGGTCTCTACTTAGGGTGTAAGTTAGGAGGAAGCCTTCCAGAAGGGGTGAGTGTAGACAAGTGATGCTAGGTCTCTACTTAGAGTGTAAGTTAGGAGGAAGCCTTCCAGAAGAGGTGAGTGTAGACAAGTGATGCTAGGTCTCTACTTAGAGTGTAAGTTAGGAGGAAGCCTTCCAGAAGAGGTGAGTGTAGACAAGTGATGCTAGGTCTCTACTTAGAGTATAAGTTAGGAGGAAGCCTTCCAGAAGGGGTGAGTGTAGACAAGTGATGCTAGGTCTCTACTTAGAGTGTAAGTTAGGAGGAAGCCTTCCAGAAGGGGTGAGTGTAGACAAGTGATGCTAGGTCTCTACTTAGAGTGTAAGTTAGGAGGAAGCCTTCCAGAAGGGGTGAGTGTAGACAAGTGATGCTAGGTCTCTACTTAGAGTGTAAGTTAGGAGGAAGCCTTCCAGAAGAGGTGAGTGTAGACAAGTAATGCTAGGTCTCTACTTAGAGTGTAAGTTAGGAGGAAGCCTTCCAGAAGGGGTGAGTGTAGACAAGTGATGCTAGGTCTCTACTTAGGGTGTAAGTTAGGAGGAAGCTTCCAGAAGAGGTGAGTGTAGACAAGTGATGCTAGGTCTCTACTTAGAGTGTAAGTTAGGAGGAAGCCTTCCAGAAGAGGTGAGTGTAGACAAGTGATGCTAGGTCTCTACTTAGGGTGTAAGTTAGGAGGAAGCCTTCCAGAAGGGGTGAGTGTAGACAAGTGATGCTAGGTCTCTACTTAGGGTGTAAGTTAGGAGGAAGCCTTTCAGAAGAGGTGAGTGTAGACAAGTGATGCTAGGTCTCTACTTAGAGTATAAGTTAGGAGGAAGCCTTCCAGAAGGGGTGAGTGTAGACAAGTGATGCTAGGTCTCTACTTAGAGTGTAAGTTAGGAGGAAGCCTTCCAGAAGGGGTGAGTGTAGACAAGTGATGCTAGGTCTCTACTTAGAGTGTAAGTTAGGAGGAAGCCTTCCAGAAGGGGTGAGTGTAGACAAGTGATGCTAGGTCTCTACTTAGGGTGTAAGTTAGGAGGAAGCCTTCCAGAAGAGGTGAGTGTAGACAAGTGATGCTAGGTCTCTACTTAGAGTGTAAGTTAGGAGGAAGCCTTCCAGAAGGGGTGAGTGTAGACAAGTGATGCTAGGTCTCTACTTAGTGTGTAAGTTAGGAGGAAGCCTTCCAGAAGGGGTGAGTGTAGACAAGTGATGCTAGGTCTCTACTTAGAGTGTAAGTTAGGAGGAAGCCTTCCAGAAGGGGTGAGTGTAGACAAGTGATGCTAGGTCTCTACTTAGGGTGTAAGTTAGGAGGAAGCCTTTCAGAAGAGGTGAGTGTAGACAAGTGATGCTAGGTCTCTACTTAGGAGTGTAAGTTAGGAGGAAGCCTTCCAGAAGGGGTGAGTGTAGACAAGTGATGCTAGGTCTCTACTTAGGGTGTAAGTTAGGAGGAAGCCTTCCAGAAGGGGTGAGTCTAGACAAGTGATGCTAGGTCTCTACTTAGAGTGTAAGTTAGGAGGAAGCCTTCCAGAAGGGGTGAGTGTAGACAAGTGATGCTAGGTCTCTACTTAGGGTGTAAGTTAGGAGGAAGCCTTCCAGAAGGGGTGAGTGTAGACAAGTGATGCTAGGTCTCTACTTAGGGTGTAAGTTAGGAGGAAGCCTTCCAGAAGGGGTGAGTCTAGACAAGTGATGCTAGGTCTCCTACTTAGAGTGTAAGTTAGGAGGAAGCCTTCCAGAAGGGGTGAGTGTAGACAAGTGATGCTAGGTCTCTACTTAGGGTGTAAGTTAGGAGGAAGCCTTTCAGAAGGGGTGAGTCTAGACAAGTGATGCTAGGTCTCTACTTAGAGTGTAAGTTAGGAGGAAGCCTTCAGAAGGGGTGAGTGTAGACAAGTGATGCTAGGTCTCTATTTAGGGTGTAAGTTAGGAGGAAGCCTTTCAGAAGAGGTGAGTGTAGACAAGTGATGCTAGGTCTCTACTTAGAGTGTAAGTTAGGAGGAAGCCTTCCAGAAGGGGTGAGTGTAGACAAGTGATGCTAGGTCTCTACTTAGGGTGTAAGTTAGGAGGAAGCCTTTCAGAAGAGGTGAGTGTAGACAAGTGATGCTAGGTCTCTACTTAGAGTATAAGTTAGGAGGAAGCCTTCCAGAAGGGGTGAGTGTAGACAAGTGATGCTAGGTCTCTACTTAGAGTGTAAGTTAGGAGGAAGCCTTCCAGAAGGGGTGAGTGTAGACAAGTGATGCTAGGTCTCTACTTAGTGGGTATAAGTTAGGAGGAAGCCTTCCAGAAGGGGTGAGTGTAGACAAGTGATGCTAGGTCTCTACTTAGGGTGTAAGTTAGGAGGAAGCCTTCCAGAAGAGGTGAGTGTAGACAAGTGATGCTAGGTCTCTACTTAGAGTGTAAGTTAGGAGGAAGCCTTCCAGAAGGGGTGAGTGTAGACAAGTGATGCTAGGTCTCTACTTAGGGTGTAAGTTAGGAGGAAGCCTTTCAGAAGAGGTGAGTGTAGACAAGTAATGCTAGGTCTCTACTTAGAGTGTAAGTTAGGAGGAAGCCTTCCAGAAGGGGTGAGTGTAGACTAGTGATGCTAGGTCTCTACTTAGTGTGTAAGTTAGGAGGAAGCCTTCCAGAAGAGGTGAGTGTAGACAAGTGATGCTAGGTCTCTACTTAGTGTGTAAGTTAGGAGGAAGCCTTCCAGAAGGGGTGAGTGTAGACAAGTGATGCTAGGTCTCTACTTAGAGTGTAAGTTAGGAGGAAGCCTTCCAGAAGGGGTGAGTGTAGACAAGTGATGCTAGGTCTCTACTTAGGGTGTAAGTTAGGAGGAAGCCTTTCAGAAGAGGTGAGTGTAGACAAGTAATGCTAGGTCTCTACTTAGAGTGTAAGTTAGGAGGAAGCCTTCCAGAAGGGGTGAGTGTAGACTAGTGATGCTAGGTCTCTACTAGGGTAGTTGGAGGAACTCAGTAGTAAGTTAGGAGGAAGCCTTCCAGAAGGGTGAGTGTAGACAAGTGATGCTAGGTCTCTACTTAGGAGTGTAAGTTAGGAGGAAGCCTTCCAGAAGAGGTGAGTGTAGACAAGTAATGCTAGGTCTCTACTTAGAGTGTAAGTTAGGAGGAAGCCTTCCAGAAGAGGTGAGTGTAGACAAGTAATGCTAGGTCTCTACTTAGAGTGTAAGTTAGGAGGAAGCCTTCCAGAAGAGGTGAGTGTAGACAAGTAATGCTAGGTCTCTACTTAGAGTGTAAGTTAGGAGGAAGCCTTCCAGAAGAGGTGAGTGTAGACAAGTGATGCTAGGTCTCTACTTAGAGTGTAAGTTAGGAGGAAGCCTTCCAGAAGAGGTGAGTCTAGACAAGTGATGCTAGGTCTCTACTTAGAGTGTAAGTTAGGAGGAAGCCTTCCAGAAGAGGTGAGTGTAGACAAGTAATGCTAGGTCTCTACATAGAGTGTAAGTTAGGAGGAAGCCTTCCAGAAGAGGTGAGTCTAGACAAGTGATGCTAGGTCTCTACATAGAGTGTAAGTTAGGAGGAAGCCTTCCAGAAGAGGTGAGTCTAGACAAGTGATGCTAGGTCTCTACATAGAGTGTAAGTTAGGAGGAAGCCTTCCAGAAGAGGTGAGTCTAGACAAGTGATGCTAGGTCTCTACATAGAGTGTAAGTTAGGAGGAAGCCTTCCGAAGAGGTGAGTCTAGACAAGTGATGCTAGGTCTCTACATAGAGTGTAAGTTAGGAGGAAGCCTTCCAGAAGAGGTGAGTCTAGACAAGTGATGCTAGGTCTCTACATAGAGTGTAAGTTAGGAGGAAGCCTTCCAGAAGAGGTGAGTCTAGACAAGTGATGCTAGGTCTCTACATAGAGTGTAAGTTAGGAGGAAGCCTTCCAGAAGAGGTGAGTCTAGACAAGTGATGCTAGGTCTCTACATAGAGTGTAAGTTAGGAGGAAGCCTTCCAGAAGAGGTGAGTCTAGACAAGTGATGCTAGGTCTCTACATAGAGTGTAAGTTAGGAGGAAGCCTTCCAGAAGGGGTGAGTGTAGACAAGTGATGCTAGGTCTCTACTCAGGGTGTAAGTTAGGAGGAAGCCTTCCAGAAGAGGTGAGTGTAGACAAGTGATGCTAGGTCTCTACATAGAGTGTAAGTTAGGAGGAAGCCTTCCAGAAGAGGTGAGTGTAGACAAGTGATGCTAGGTCTCTACATAGAGTATAAGTTAGGAGGAAGCCTTCCAGAAGGGGTGAGTGTAGACAAGTGATGCTAGGTCTCAACATAGAGTGTAAGTTAGGAGGAAACCTTCCAGAAGGGGTGAGTGTAGACAAGTAATGCTAGGTCTCTACATAGAGTGTAAGTTAGGAGGAAGCCTTCCAGAAGAGGTGAGTGTAGACAAGTGATGCTAGGTCTCTACTTAGAGTGTAAGTTAGGAGGAAGCCTTCCAGAAGAGGTGAGTGTAGACAAGTGATGCTAGGTCTCTACATAGAGTGTAAGTTAGGAGGAAGCCTTCCAGAAGGGGTGAGTGTAGACAAGTGATGCTAGGTCTCTACTTAGAGTGTAAGTTAGGAGGAAGCCTTCCAGAAGGGGTGAGTGTAGACAAGTGATGCTAGGTCTCTACTTAGGGTGTAAGTTAGGAGGAAGCCTTTCAGAAGAGGTGAGTGTAGACAAGTGATGCTAGGTCTCTACTTAGGGTGTAAGTTAGGAGGAAGCCTTTCAGAAGAGGTGAGTGTAGACAAGTAATGCTAGGTCTCTACTTAGAGTGTAAGTTAGGAGGAAGCCTTCCAGAAGAGGTGAGTGTAGACAAGTGATGCTAGGTCTCTACTTAGAGTGTAAGTTAGGAGGAAGCCTTCCAGAAGAGGTGAGTGTAGACAAGTGATGCTAGGTCTCTACTTAGGGTGTAAGTTAGGAGGAAGCCTTTCAGAAGAGGTGAGTGTAGACAAGTGATGCTAGGTCTCTACTTAGAGTGTAAGTTAGGAGGAAGCCTTCCAGAAGGGGTGAGTGTAGACAAGTGATGCTAGGTCTCTACTTAGGTGTAAGTTAGGAGGAAGCCTTCCAGAAGGGGTGAGTGTAGACAAGTGATGCTAGGTCTCTCTACTTAGGGTGTAAGTTAGGAGGAAGCCTTCCAGAAGGGGTGAGTGTAGACAAGTGATGCTAGGTCTCTACTTAGGGTGTAAGTTAGGAGGAAGCCTTCCAGAAGGGGTGAGTGTAGACAAGTGATGCTAGGTCTCTACTTAGGGTGTAAGTTAGGAGGAAGCCTTTCAGAAGAGGTGAGTGTAGACAAGTGATGCTAGGTCTCTACTTAGGGTGTAAGTTAGGAGGAAGCCTTCCAGAAGGGGTGAGTGTAGACAAGTGATGCTAGGTCTCTACTTAGAGTGTAAGTTAGGAGGAAGCCTTCCAGAAGGGGTGAGTGTAGACAAGTGATGCTAGGTCTCTACTTAGAGTGTAAGTTAGGAGGAAGCCTTCAGAAGAGGTGAGTGTAGACAAGTGATGCTAGGTCTCTACATAGAGTATAAGTTAGGAGGAAGCCTTCCAGAAAGGGGTGAGTGTAGACAAGTGATGCTAGGTCTCTACTTAGGTGTAAGTTAGGAGGAAGCCTTCCAGAAGGGGTGAGTGTAGACAAGTGATGCTAGGTCTCTACTTAGTGTGTAAGTTAGGAGGAAGCCTTCAGAAGAGGTGAGTGTAGACAAGTGATGCTAGTCTCTACTTAGGGTAAGTTAGGGGAGTTCGGGTAGGTAGACAGTGTATACCTGGTATCCTTAGTTTTAGGTAGGACAGTGTATACCTGGTATCCTTAGTTTTAGGTAGGACAGTGTATACCTGGTATCCTTAGTTTTAGGTAGGACAGTGTATACCTGGTATCCTTAGTTTTAGGTAGGACAGTGTATACCTGGTATCCTTAGTTTTTAGGTAGGACAGTGTATACCTGGTATCCTTAGTTTTAGGTAGGACAGTGTATTCCTGGTATCCTTAGTTTTAGGTAGGACAGTGTATTCCTGGTATCCTTAGTTTTAGGTAGGACAGTGTATTCCTGGTATCCTTAGTTTTAGGTAGGACAGTGTATACCTGGTATCCTTAGTTTTAGGTAGGACAGTGTATACCTGGTATCCTTAGTTTTAGGTAGGACAGTGTATACCTGGTATCCTTAGTTTTAGGTAGGACAGTGTATACCTGGTATCCTTAGTTTTAGGTAGGACAGTGTATACCTGGTATCCTTAGTTTTAGGTAGGACAGTGTATACCTGGTATCCTTAGTTTTAGGTAGGACAGTGTATACCTGGTATCCTTAGTTTTAGGTAGGACAGTGTATACCTGGTATCCTTAGTTTTAGGTAGGACAGTGTATACCTGGTATCCTTAGTTTTAGGTAGGACAGTGTATACCTGGTATCCTTAGTTTTAGGTAGGACAGTGTATACCTGGTATCCTTAGTTTTAGGTAGGACAGTGTATACCTGGTATCCTTAGTTTTAGGTAGGACAGTGTATACCTGGTATCCTTAGTTTTAGGTAGGACAGTGTATACCTGGTATCCTTAGTTTTAGGTAGGACAGTGTATACCTGGTATCCTTAGTTTTAGGTAGGACAGTGTATACCTGGTATCCTTAGTTTTAGGTAGGACAGTGTATACCTGGTATCCTTAGTTTTAGGTAGGACAGTGTATACCTGGTATCCTTAGTTTTAGGTAGGACAGTGTATACCTGGTATCCTTAGTTTTAGGTAGGACAGTGTATACCTGGTATCCTTAGTTTTAGGTAGGACAGTGTATACCTGGTATCCTTAGTTTTAGGTAGGACAGTGTATTCCTGGTATCCTTAGTTTTAGGTAGGACAGTGTATACCTGGTATCCTTAGTTTTAGGTAGGACAGTGTATACCTGGTATCCTTAGTTTTAGGTAGGACAGTGTATTCCTGGTATCCTTAGTTTTAGGTAGGACAGTGTATACCTGGTATCCTTAGTTTTAGGTAGGACAGTGTATTCCTGGTATCCTTAGTTTTAGGTAGGACAGTGTATACCTGGTATCCTTAGTTTTAGGTAGGACAGTGTATACCTGGTATCCTTAGTTTTAGGTAGGACAGTGTATACCTGGTATCCTTAGTTTTAGGTAGGACAGTGTATACCTGGTATCCTTAGTTTTAGGTAGGACAGTGTATACCTGGTATCCTTAGTTTTAGGTAGGACAGTGTATACCTGGTATCCTTAGTTTTAGGTAGGACAGTGTATACCTGGTATCCTTAGTTTTAGGTAGGACAGTGTATACCTGGTATCCTTAGTTTTAGGTAGGACAGTGTATACCTGGTATCCTTAGTTTTAGGTAGGACAGTGTATACCTGGTATCCTTAGTTTTAGGTAGGACAGTGTATACCTGATATCCTTAGTTTTAGGTTAGGACAGTGTATACCTGGTATCCTTAGTTTTAGGTAGGACAGTGTATACCTGGTATCCTTAGTTTTAGGTAGGACAGTGTATACCTGGTATCCTTAGTTTTAGGTAGGACAGTGTATACCTGGTATCCTTAGTTTTAGGTAGGACAGTGTATACCTGGTATCCTTAGTTTTAGGTAGGACAGTGTATACCTGGTATCCTTAGTTTTAGGTAGGACAGTGTATACCTGGTATCCTTAGTTTTAGGTAGGACAGTGTATACCTGGTATCCTTAGTTTTAGGTAGGACAGTGTATTCCTGGTATCAGATCATCCATATTTGTTAATAGACTTCTCAATAAAGTTTCTTTATGCCATTTTCAAATACATATATGGATTGAGCTCTTAATTGACAATAATACAGTGTCTTTGGTTATATCATTGAAGTTCCTTTAGATGCTTTGTAGGCATAAAGATACTTCTCAAATCTACCAACATGATATATGACAATTCTGTGTGTATTGAGATTTAATGGTTGCTGAGTAATGCTGCAATTTCATATTTGTTATCAGTATTGCAAGAAAGGAAGATGTTTACATATTTTCTTTCACCTGGGGCTATCTCAGGCATAAAACTGTTTTAAATTTTTTCTATGATTAACATTATATCGAAATTTCTTATGAATTAACAGTATATTTATCTATCCTATTGTGACAGGTTCAAGCAAGGATATAAAGCCCAGATGGGGCGTGAGTTATCATCTCTACGGGAACATCAGAACTCCATCAACCAAAACCTAGAGGAACTCATGGACTCCTACGACAGTCCGCCTGAAGAGGAAGAAAGGTCAATAGTCCAATAATATGTAAAATCCTGGTGATTCCATTCAAATCATGATTATATTTGTGATTTTATAATCAGTTCAGTCTTTGATTGTGCATATTGTGTATAGAAATAGTACTTTTTTAACTTGAAAGTTCAGTAAAAATATCTACCAATTGTGTGCATCTGATCATTAATCTACGTAAATACGACTCTACTGGCTGAGTCAAAGAAGCATGCTCCATCAGCTGAGTGAACAGAGACCGTATTTATCACTATGTATAAACCACACTGACCCACTCCTTTTATACTTATATAATCCTTTTCCCTTTCACAGGGCATTCAAGGAGGTTGTGATGGAGAAGATTTGGGAGATGGTACCAGAATGGGAGATTGCGGGCAAGCGACTAAGAATGATGTTGGCTGGTCTCATCTTTTTCATGGCCATATGTAGCATTATAATGTCCTTCCTTCCACTTGGCCATGCAGTGTCTGTGTTCCCAGACTATAGACACATGGATCACCCACCCCTCTTGATGGCGGCCACTGTATAAACAACTAGTTATATAATTATGCGTGATTTACCTATGGAAGAATTCCGACTGTTTGTGTGATTCCATTAACCAGACATTTGAAGAACAGGAATATACAGTAAAACAGTTAATCAATACAGGTACAGACTTAGTCATAGTCACCAAAATATGTTACATGCTTCTTAACATGTCAGTATCATATAGTTTTTATAAAAATCAATACCTCTACATGTGATCACATACAACTAAGTAATACAGATGTTCTAGTTCGTGTTCGAATGATTTTAATGTCACGTAAGCTAGGCTTTTAATCACAAAAGTAGATAGGATCTCAGATGTGGAACTTTCTTATGCCTACAACATTCCACTAATATTGACTGGTAGTTTTATAAAAAGAAAATTTGTTCGACCATATGAAAATAAACTTGCGCTATAGATTAAGGGAAAGCATTGATTTAAAGTTCAAAAAAGGAAGGTGAATTTTAGGTACAGTTAAGATAAATAGATCCCAAAATAGAAGAGAGGAAACATGCAAGACTGATATATTTAGGCTGTGACATTTGACCTCTCATCCTTTTATTTCTCCTCTCAGTGTGGTGCCAAGAGCCATTATTTTACCTGAAGGATATGCTTACCTCGAAGTAAAATATGAAATTCTTGTTTTTGATCAGCTTAGAAAAGGCAGAGTTAAGTTATTGTGTAGGTATTTTGTCCAAGAACATGTGTATAATTAGTTATTTGCTATTGTTTGGTTTTGCTTGATTTTGCCTTCATGAATTATGTATATATGTACACTCCTTATCAAATACTTGTCTGCCCATTCCTTATAGCGTTAACCACCATAGCTCACTGAATACATATAATCTCTATTGTGGCAATTCAGGATTACATGGTCATTAAAGGGATAACAAGGATTACCATATTTGACCTAAAGAGGGCGCAGGGCGCGGGTAATTGGCAGTGGGGGCGCCTTTATTAAGCTCATTATTTCTAAAGTTATCTGAAACAGACTATAACCCAAAAGCTTGCCGCTAGACAGGCCTCACTTCAAAAAGAACTGCCGCAAACTTTGAAACGGGCTATAGCGAGTTGTGTTTTTGTAATAGCTGGACACTGCTCCATTTTTTTTTAGGGGAAAAAAAGGCAGGGGCGCCCTTATTACAGCAGGCGCCCTCTTTAGGTCAAATACGGTATGTGTACAGTGTAATAACAAGTAAATAATAAGCTGCACTTATCCACAGTTATGCAATAAGTTATATATTTTAACTTCTCAAAAGCTAAAGAGGCAAGTGTATCAATCTAATAAATGACCTTGGTCCCACTTAGTGAAGGTTATTACAGAGCTCTATCATTAAGTTATTACAGCTCTATGCATGAGTTTTTTTTTTTTTAAAATTATTTGAACTACTTCTTCTCAATAACAATGAGGTAATGTTATTAAGCCAATGATATTCTGAGATGATCTGTCGATTCAAATTACTGCTTTGAAAGTGTCAAATATTTCAAAACTTTCTGAACATATCTTTGCTTTGTTTTACTTTTTAGCTCGCCTATTCGAAGAATAGGGGGAGCTAATGTTGTCACCCCGGCGTCGCGTCGGTCGAGCGTCAGCGTTGGCGTCCCATTTCACGTTAAAGTTTTTGAGCAAGTTTCTGTTTCGTCAATTGTTTAAGCTTAAGTCATCATAAATTTTTATGATTTTATTTTCCTAATATGTATGGATGCTGAACGTGATCATACACAACCAATTTGGGGCCTTTAGGGGTTTTTTGAGTCTGTTAATTTGTCATATTTCCATGTTAAAGTTTTTGAGCAAGTTTCTATTTTGTCTATTGTTTAAGCTTAAGTCATCATAAATGTTTATGATTTTATTTTCCGAATGTGTATGGATGCTGAACGTGATAATACAACCAATTTGGGGCCCTTTAGGGGGTTTTTGAGTCTGTTAATTTGTCATATTTCCATGTTTAAATAGTAAATACTTGAACATCAACTTCTTCTGAATAGGCGAGCTTTGCTGTTCTCCAACAGCTCTTGTTTGTAGAGGAAGTACTTGATATTGTATTAGATTCTTGTAGATGTGAGATTGGAGTTGACTCAATTTTGGAGCTCACTGTGTGCCAGACTCAATCCTGTTCTGGCCTGAACAATAATTAAGTTTTCCTTTCCCAATATAGTAATATCTAGTGGTAGTGTAGCCATATAGGGTGTTGTGTCGGTAAGGGAAAAGGAAAGAAAGGTGTGTTGCTGTAATGTGGACTTGGTTAATTAATAAAGGTTTCATCTAGGAATCTGAGGATTCCAAATTTAAACCTTATAGTATGGCTCCTGTATTTTCTTTTCTCCGGTTGAAGTGAAATGGACATTATACAAATAATCAGCAGTTCATTGTGAAGAAAACCACAGTTGTTTGACTATTAGGCTTTGTTCAGGAGAATGGTGGGGGGGTGGGGGGGGGGGGTGGGGGGGGGGGGGGGGGGGGTCATTGAATTTATGATTTATACTAAAAGGTGTTATTTTATGGTTCTTTTTCCCCAATAACAATTCAAATAATGATTCTACACATACCAAGTTATCGTCATTATAATGTCAAATGCCTTATGGCTGAATCATGCATTGCCAAAACCTATAAATGCTCTAAAGGTTGCATATCATCTTAGTACAATGTGTTTTTGGCTTTTTTCCTCCTTAATGACACCAACATATAAACACAGTGTAAGACTTTGGCCCATTGCCACACCTCTCTTTGTGTGTTCCTGATGCTATAGAGACCCATTTGTCGATGATAAAAACGGTAGATCACTTGATTTTCATAGCAAAAGTACAACACTACAGTATGGCGTTTATCTAAAGCTTGTATTGAAATAAGTTTCAATTATTAATTATCTAATGGATGAAATGGCAGTGATAGTTACACAATATTCTGAAAGCTGTCTAAACTTATATTTAGAAAGAAACCTATTAAAGATTACCCTGCTGCACTTTTTGTCAAACAGACTAACTCTTGACAATTAATGTACCAGGGATTTTTTTCCTCACTGATTTAGGAACGGTCTTAATATATCCCATTGAGGATGATGCATCCGATGAATCAAGAATTGAACTTTTATGAACAAAATTCAAATTTATCAGTTTGACTAAATAAATTTCAAATTCCAATTTTATCAATGGTTTATTAACCACTTTTTATAAAAGCACACATAATTGTTAAGTAATTGTTCTCCAAAAAATGTTTCTGCTCAATATTTCTGATGGTACAATGTTGCCATATCAAGCATGCAAATGTATTTATACATTCTTCTATACATATCTTGTGAAGTTTTTTTCCTCAGTTGTAATTATATTATGTTTTGCTAGAGGTAAAATTGAGAACATGAGCTGAAGTTTAGTCTTACTTTGATGGGAATTAAATCTCAAATTGAGGAGTAAATACATTGTGAATTCTATCTGATCAATGGTCTATGAAGAACCATCTGTCGTCCCTGTGGTAATTGAGCTTACATTCAAATGTGATCTAATTTCCCTATTACCAATATATATCTAGAGGGCATTTTACTTTTATTCTCTGGGTAAATACTTGAAAGCTAATAGAGCAGAGATTGGATAGTCAGTGACCTCTATATGACCTTAGTCTTATACCACATAGTAAATGTAGGTGATTGCTTTGAAGAGGTTGGAAGTATACAGTAACAACTGTTAATTGTTATTCTGTTCACACTCAAGTGTTATTTTAGATGTTTCTTACAGTTTGCTGGGGTGTGTTTAGGATGGTGATAATGTCATGACAGAGCTCGATTCTGAATTTGACCTTTATCTCTAGGTTTTTATATGTTTTGTAATCCTTTAATTGCTACGCCGCTTGAGGCGTAACAGTTAGCTTCATAAGCAATTTACGCCGTCTTTCAGGATAGTCATGTAGCAAGAACGTTTGAATCAGACGCATGATCCGTGTGTTATAAGCATTGCCTGTTGAAGTAAAATTAATACAAATTACGGAAACAGACTTGAATCTGTCTTGATTCGGACGCTATCTTCCTGA
Organism: Argopecten irradians; assembly: GCF_041381155.1. Taxonomy (NCBI): domain Eukaryota; kingdom Metazoa; phylum Mollusca; class Bivalvia; order Pectinida; family Pectinidae; genus Argopecten; species Argopecten irradians. Next base: position 65,968,571 of record NC_091134.1, read on the forward strand.
TAAATTATGGTCACACAGCACTTGCATCCTTTTAGATTTCAGTGTAGAACAAGCATTTGTGGTAAAAGTTTTCTGAATAAGGATATTTTCTAGAAATTAATCAGACATTTTTAGTTCTACTGGCATGGCGCGGCATCTGTCCTCCCTCCGTCGTCCATCTGTCTTTCAACATTGCCTTTAAATCGCTACTACTCATAGAGTTCTGCATGGTTTCTAATGAAATTTGGCCAGAAACATCCTTTGGGAAAAGGTTGTAGAGTTTGTATAATTTTTGGCTCTGACCCCCCATGGGCAGGAGGGGCGGGCCTGATAGGGGAAATATAGGTAAAGCCTTTAAATTGCTACTTGTTATAGAGTTCTGCATGGAATGTAACAAAATTTAGCCAGAAACATCCTTGGGAAAGGGTTACATAGTTTGTATGAATTTTATAAAGAATGGGTCCCAAGAGGGAAATTAGAGGTAAATCTTTAGATTCCTTTGGAAAAGAAACAATGATCCTGTATTCAGAACATTACTTGGCATTGCAATAACCAGGTGAGCGATACAGACCCTCTCTTGTTAATGAAATCTGGTTCCATGTACAGGTGGAACAAATATATCTGTAGTAGTATACAGTACCATGTTCAAGACAATACTATTATATTTCTTAATAAGAACACCATCGATGTAACAATAAATATCAGACAATGCGTATGCTTAGGCCTATCAGGTCTGTATGACCATTGACAAGAACTTACTGGGCAGAATAAAACCAGCACTCCGAATTCAAAACTGGTAGCCCAAAATCTTTTATGAGTTATCCTAATGCAGAATGCAGAATGATAGTACACACTAAAAGTATAATGAAAATACAAAATAACACAGAAACATATGAGATACAGTTCAATATGTTCTTCGTCTTTTTTTCTGAGGTTAGCAATCTCTGCATAAAACCCTTTTATTTTATTGGTAACAAAACTATAATTAAAACTCTTTGTCTGTACTAGACCTGGCTACCTTGCACTAACACAAACTCACAAATTATAAAATGGCTTCCAACAGAACAATTAAAATTGCTAAGCAATATCATCACATTGTTTTATTTCCATATTCTTTCCAAACAAATAAATAAGCTTCCCCATAGTCCACTTAGCTTTTTGGGAAGCTAATACTAGTATATAGTTGTTGTAACAGTACTTTATCAGATTCAATGCTGGTGATTGGTCAGTTCAATGGGTACAGCATTCACTAGTGTCTGAGTTAAGATCTTGACTAGTTTCTACATTAATTGTTGTGGCCATGTGTTTTCCAATCCTCTTTAACTGTTGGTGCTTTGACCAAACCTTGTTTCAAATGAGGTGAATACTTGACAAGGGTATACCTGAACCTGCCTCATGTGTTGAGTCTACACGACAATCTTTTGCAAAAGAAAAAAAATGCATCTTTTAGATATTTTATTTCCTGTGAATATTCAGTAAGGAATCAGAATTTCATAGTCTTATGTTTTGATAACTTATTGTAAATTTTTTAAACCACAGCCATGAAATAATATATCATGTTACTGTTTCCTACATCAACTTCATCGTGAATTGTCCTGCCCTATTTAATCAAATCATGTCCCACTTAAATAGGTCTTTTTTATTGAATGTTTGCAGAGTCAATACATAACCAAACAGGAGTGAGAAAATTTGTTTAAAGAGCCTTATCAATCAAAGTTGATTCCTATTTACAGTATCAAGTAAAATAAAAGAATCATAACATGCAGATGAATTGTGTTTTACATTTTTTTAGCTGGAATATTTGAAGTATATAAACTGATATATAATTCCTAAGTGCAACATTATCATTTTAACACTGTAACATGAGATAGTCATGTACACCACTAACAAACGCCCACACGGTAAATAATAGAAATATTGTAGAGTATGTGGTATCTAGAAATCTGTCTGTGACATAATTTTACACATATCCCTATTTAGGTAGGTGATGTTACTAGGAAAAAACCTTTGGACTAATGTTGTTGAATGGTATAACAAGCTCCAATATTCTTGACTATGTCCTCACAATTTACATTACAGTTTATAGTTTCAGAGAAATTAATGAATGTCAGCTTGAGGTCTATGTAAAAGTTTCTTGAAATTTTGTCAAACTTGCCCAGGATAAACACGAATTATTCCAAAAAGTGCTGTTATTCTTAAAATTCTTAAAAGAAACAAACCATCTCCTGTTTTGATCTATAGGTTCATTTTCCTAGATGCAATTTCCAATTCCAACATTGTCATTTTCTGGACTCTCAGATTACAGTCAAAACCTGTTTATCAAGACCACTCAAGGAACAACAAAAACGTCTTTATTGCCATTTTGGGCCCTAGAAAAGTGTGTTAGGATTTAAGCAGGGTGGTCTTTTTGTACAGTGGTGGTAGCTAAGGGTAGGCTGATTTAAAAAAGCATGATAGCTTACATGGAGAATTTCAAAACCTCATTAACCATCACTTTCCAGTGAAAAAGTGCTATCTTATAAATGTGTTGAACAAATTTCGTTGCGATTTTGTTGAGGAGAAATAGATGGTAATAGAGAGATTCATATATGCCTATCTTGCACACATTTTGTCCCAGCAGTGTTCACCTTTGTTCATCCAATATCATTTTACGTGCACTGTAAACACATCAACAAAATAACATTTAAAACTATCAGAAAATTAAAGAATTGATTAGATAGTATCTCTAGCTAGATTGTTGTGAAACAATTGCATTATACAAGATATCTCAGTGAAAGAAAGCATATGTTCGTTTTAAGATGTTTTCGCTCACTTTGCGAGTAACTATATGGAGGGGGCTCGTGGCCGTTCCAAGTGCTTTCAGGTGAAACACCTGCAGACAGAGAGTGTTCATTGTTGTGTGACTTGAGGTTATTTGACACTGAGAAGAACATTGTGGATGAATGGAAGTCTCAAGATAAAAGCTGTCACTGTTGTAGTTAGCGCAACAATTTGGTGGTTTGGGTCTTGACAGGGTTTTATACCCAGTTTCAGATTGTCTGTGTGATAGTCATCCTCATATCTTTCGCGCGTCCACTCTGGTTGATGGAGTAGGAAAGGCCGCATGGATGTCATGGAGATTTGTAACAGTCATTTTTCTATATAGATTTAATGGGTTAATGTTGTAGAGTTATGTATAAACGCTCAGGAGGAATCTAGCACAGTGATCGCGCGGCGCAATCTAAGTGTTGAGAATCTGTTGGTTATCTCAGGATGTTTAGATGTCCATTGGTCAGGGTATTATTGGTGGAGAGTGAAAGGCAGAAGTTCTATTTTGAAAATCCAGTTTCAGTCCACTATCGCTGAGCAATACTTTGCTTTGGAGTTTAAAATTTCTGTTACTTTAGGATTTTACACAAAGACAGATCATGAGTATAGACCATCTATGCCAGATGTTGTTGGGAAGCTTTTGTCAGCCAGAAGGTTGGTGAGAACGACTTTATAAATCTTTGCTTGATTCCGTTGGGAAGGAATTCTAATGCTTTAGGTATAGTTGACTAGATTAACCAGTTGTATTGGTTGGGGACTAATTGGTTTATATAGTCTGAATGTTAATTATGAGCTGAATTAACCTGAACAAGTTTTGAAAATATTACATATAACAGTTCATTCTGGATCAAAGCACTTTGACTGAATTCTGAATAAGTTTTAATGGGGGGCCTTAATAGCATATACAAAACATGTTGGTGATAAAGATGACCAAATTTGAAATGAATTAAGGTCACAATAAGTCAAATTAACTTAAAATATCAAATTGCATCTTCTCAATAACTATGGGGGCTTTAAAAGAAGTCTGATATTTGGCTGACAGCATGCTGTGGAAAATGACTGAAGTTTGTTAAAATTAATAACCTTAGCATTCATTTAGATCACTTAGGTCTAGAAATATCTCCTTAAACAATAAAACAGGGTCAAAAACTTTATCTTTGCTCATAAGTACATGAATAAATACTGTTAACCTTCACTGTTGTTATGAGTTCAGTCATCAAGACTTACTTGGGTTCATAGGTAAGATATGAGCAAACAGGCCTGTTGGGGCCTTGTTCCAAATTCATTTTAACAGCCACAGTCTGTCAAAGCTAAATAAATACACACAAAAAACACTCAATTTTCTTCTGTATATATGTTGATCATTGATGAAGAAGACAAGTTACATCAAAAATGCTGTTGAAAAACAATTCAGTGCTGTGTTACCCAATAGTGTCCTTCGGGAACTTTTTTTTTTTTTTTTTTTTTTTGGGGGGGGGGGGGGGGGGGGGGGGCGTAGTAGACAAATTGTTTCCTAAAATCGATTCACTTAACAATGAATTTCCTGTAGAATGTGTTTTTTCCAAGGGCATGCTATAGCATCGCCCTTCCTCAAACGGCCTGAACAATACCCATAAAAATACACATACATGTTTATGTTAGTCTCTATTGACCAGTGTCTACAATAAAACTTCCTTTCTGTTTGTCTAAAGGATTTCAATGGCCAGTCAGGACCCATTCTCTAATTTTTGGATTGAGTCCTCCTGCTGATGTAGTTTGTTGGCTAGCTGCCAGAACATTTCTCTACCTTCAGATTATTTTCAATTTACCTTAAATAGTACCTACACTACAGAATTACAGTGCTTGCTTGACTGGTAGAGCAGGTATCCAGACCTCACTATATATGTAATGTGTACTAAGGAGACCAGTGTTAGATGGAGCTACTTATAGACAATGGATTACAGCTAACTGACAAAGTCTTATGTCTTTGGAGTTGCTATCGGTGATCAATGGTGTTACTAAATAACCTGTCTATTATTTACACAACTGTCCATAACTGGGAAATATGTTAATATATAGATTCACACCAAAGTCGATGGTCCCTGACTGATCAGTATGTGTGAAAGCTAGATCTTAGGAGAGACTTCCTATCCTTGTCATTCATATAACCTTTACTTCTTGATAATGATTGGCAAAGCTACACAAACTTATAATATTGGATGCCAGTGGAAATACTTTATTTTATTAATACTTTGGAAGGTTGGATTAAATGTGCAAATCTGAAACTGGATTGTCTTATCTAAGGTGGAAAAACTTGATTTTTTGAGGTAAAATAATTTGTGCCATGAAATCTAGGATGGCAAAGCCTTGTTTACCCAACTTAGTGTGGGATTTACTAGCAGATAAAAGGTGAGATGTGTGTTAGATTAAACATCATGATAATATGCTGATTAGACTGTTTAAAAGATCCACTCTGAGAAAAGAGTGAAAAGTCCAACTTGAGTATCTTATGTATTTATTTCATTTTTTGGGGTGTCATGTAATTCGATGTTGCCTTCTGGTAATGTTATGGACGCCATACCGCTTCTGTTGTCATTCTAGTCTCTTTACAGTGATGTTAGGGACACCATACAGCTTTTGTTAGCATTCAAGACTTTACAGTGATGTTAGGGACATCATACAGCTTCTGTTTGCATTCTAGTCTTTACAGTGATGTTAGGGACACCATACAGCTTCTGCTGGCATTCTAGACTTTACAGTGATGTCAGGGACACCATACATCTTCTGTTGACATTCTAGACTTTACAATGATGCTAGGGACACCATACAGTTTCTGTTGGCATTCTAGACTTTACAGTGATGTTAGGGACACCTACAGCTTCTGTTGGCATTTCTAAGACTTTACAGTGATGTTAGGGACATCATACAGCTTCTGTTGGCATTCTAGACTTTACAATGCTGTTAGGGACATCATACAGCTTCTGTTAGCATTCTAGACGTTACTGTGATGTCAGGGATATCATTACAGCTTCTGTTGGCATTCTAGACTTTACTGTGATGTTAGGGACACCATACATCTTCTGTTGGCATTCTAGACTTTACAGTGATGTTAGGGACATCATACGCTTCTGTTGGCATTCTAAGACTTTACAGTGATGTTAGGGACACCATACATCTTCTGTTGGCATTCTAGACTTTACAGTGATGTTAGGTGGGGACACCATACATCTTCTGTTGGCATTCTAGACTTTACAATGATGTTAGGGACACCATACATCTTCTGTTGACATTCTAGACTTTACAGTGATGTTAGGGACACCATACATCTTCTGTTGGCATTCTAGACTTTACAGTGATGTTAGGGACACCATACAGCTTCTGTTGGCATTCTAGACTTTACAGTGATGTTAGGGACACCATACATCTTCTGTTGGCATTCTAGACTTTACAGTGATGTTAGGGACATCATACAGCTTCTGTTGGCATTCTAGACTTTACAATGATGTTAGGGACATCTGGAGAGGACCTATATAAGCTTTGCCTGTTGTCAAATCCATTTATCAATACAATAATATAATATCTTTCTCTGTTATTCCTGTTTTACTTGTTTTGTTTAATAAAATACTTTACAGTGATGTTAGGGACATCATACAGCTTCTGTTGGCATTCTAGACTTTACAATGATGTTAGGGACATCATACAGCTTCTGTTAGCATTCTAGACTTTACTGTGATGTTAGGGACACCATACAGCTTCTGTTGGCATTCTAGACTTTACAGTGATGTTAGGGACACCATACATCTTCTGTTGGCATTCTAGACTTTACAGTGATGTTAGGGACACCATACAGCTTCTGTTGACATTCTAAGACTTTACAGTGATGTCAGGGATATCATACAGCTTCTGTTGGCATTCTAGACTTTACTGTGATGTTAGGGACACCATACAGCTTCTGTTGGCATTCTAGACTTTACAATGATGTTAGGGACATCATACAGCTTCTGTTGACATTCTAAGACTTTACAGTGATGTCAGGGATATCATACAGCTTCTGTTGGCATTCTAGACTTTACTGTGATGTTAGGGACACCATACAGCTTCTGTTGGCATTCTAAGACTTTACAGTGATGTTAGGGACATCATACAGCTTCTGTTGGCATTCTAGACTTTACAATGATGTTAGGACATCATACAGCTTCAGTTAGCATTCTAGACTTTACGTGATGTAGGGACATCATACAGCTTCTGTTACATTCTAGACTTTACTGTGATGTCAGGGTACCACAGCTTCTGTTGGCTCTAGACTTTACTGTGATGTTAGGGACACCATACAGCTTCTGTTGGCATTCTAGACTTTACTGTGATGTTAGGGACATCATACAGCTTCTGTTGGCATTCTAGACTTTACAGTGATGTTAGGGACACCATACAGCTTCTGTTGACATTCTAGACTTTACAATGATGTTAGGGACACCATACGTCTTCTGTTGACATTCTAGACTTTACAATGATGTTAGGGACACCATACAGCTTCTGTTGGCATTCTAGACTTTACAATGATGTTAGGGACACCATACAGCTTCTGTTGGCATTCTAGACTTTACAATGATGTTAGGGACACCATACAGCTTCTGTTGGCATTCTAGACTTTACAATGATGTTAGGGACACTATACAGCTTCTGTTGACATTCTAGACTTTACAATGATGTTAGGGACACCATACGTCTTCTGTTGACATTCTAGACTTTACAATGATGTTAGGGACACCATACAGCTTCTGTTGGCATTCTAGACTTTACTGTGATGTCAGGGATATCATACAGCTTCTGTTGGCATTCTAAGACTTTACAGTGATGTTATGGACACCATACATTTCTGTTGGCATTCTAGACTTTACGGTGATGTTAGGGGACACCATACAGCTTCTGTTGGCATTCTAGACTTTACAGTGATGTGGAGACTTAGGGACACCATACATCTTCTGTTGGCATTCTAGACTTTACAGTGATGTTAGGGACATCATACAGCTTCTGTTGGCATTCTAAGACTTTACAGTGATGTTAGGGACACCATACATCTTCTGTTGGCATTCTAGACTTTACAGTGATGTTAGGGACACCATACATCTTCTGTTGGCATTCTAGACTTTACAATGATGTTAGGGACACCATACATCTTCTGTTGACATTCTAGACTTTACAATGATGTTAGGGACATCATACAGCTTCTGTTGGCATTCTAGACTTTACAGTGATGTTAGGGTCACCATACATCTTCTGTTGACATTCTAGACTTTACAATGATGCTAGGGACATCATACAGCTTCTGTTGGCATTCTAGACTTTACAGTGATGTTAGGGACACCATACATCTTCTGTTGGCATTCTAGACTTTACAGTGATGTTAGGGACACCATACATCTTCTGTTGGCATTCTAGACTTTACAATGATGTTAGGGACACCATACATCTTCTGTTGACATTCTAGACTTTACAGTGATGTTAGGGACACCATACATCTTCTGTTGACATTCTAGACTTTACAGTGATGTTAGGGACACCATACAGCTTCTGTTGGCATTCTAGACTTTACAGTGATGTTAGGGACACCATACATCTTCTGTTGGTATTCTAGACTTTACAGTGATGTTAGGGACATCATACAGCTTCTGTTGTCATTCTAGACTTTACAATGACGTTAGGGACATCTGGAGAGGACCTATATAAGCTTTGCCTGTTGTCAAATCCATTTATCAATACAATAATATAATATCTTTCTCTGTTATTCCTGTTTTACTTGTTTTGTTTAATAAAATATTTTGAGATGAAATGTTAGGGACATCATACAGCTTCTGTTAGCATTCTAGACTTTGCAGTGATGTTTAGGGACATCATACAGCTTCTGTTAGCATTCTAGACTTTACAGAGATGTTAGGGACACCATACATCTTCTGTTGACATTCTAAGACTTTACAGTGATGTTAGGGACATCATACATCTTCTGTTGACATTCTAAGACTTTACAGTGATGTCAGGGATATCATACAGCTTCTGTTGGCATTCTAGACTTTACTGTGATGTTAGGGACACCATACAGCTTCTGTTGGCATTCTAAGACTTTACAGTGATGTTAGGGACATCATACAGCTTCTGTTGGCATTCTAGACTTTACAATGATGTTAGGGACATCATACAGCTTCTGTTAGTATTCTAGACTTTACTGTGATGTCAGGGATATCATACAGCTTCTGTTGGCATTCTAGACTTTACTGTGATGTTAGGGACACCATACAGCTTCTGTTGGCATTCTAGACTTTACTGTGATGTTAGGGACATCATACAGCTTCTGTTGGCATTCTAGACTTTACAGTGATGTTAGGGACACCATACAGCTTCTGTTGACATTCTAGACTTTACAATGATGTTAGGGACACCATACGTCTTCTGTTGACATTCTAGACTTTACAATGATGTTAGGGACACCATACAGCTTCTGTTGGCATTCTAGACTTTACAATGATGTTAGGGACACCATACAGCTTCTGTTGGCATTCTAGACTTTACAATGATGTTAGGGACACTATACAGCTTCTGTTGACATTCTAGACTTTACAATGATGTTAGGGACACCATACGTCTTCTGTTGACATTCTAGACTTTACAATGATGTTAGGGACACCATACAGCTTCTGTTGGCATTCTAGACTTTACTGTGATGTCAGGGATATCATACAGCTTCTGTTGGCATTCTAAGACTTTACAGTGATGTTATGGACACCATACATTTCTGTTGGCATTCTAGACTTTACGGTGATGTTAGGGACACCATACAGCTTCTGTTGGCATTCTAGACTTTACAGTGATGTTAGGGACACCATACAGCTTCTGTTGGCATTCTAGACTTTACTGTGATGTTAGGGACATCATACAGCTTCTGTTGGCATTCTAAGACTTTACAGTGATGTTAGGGACATCATACAGCTTCTGTTGGCATTCTAAGACTTTACAGTGATGTTAGGGACACCATACATCTTCTGTTGGCATTCTAGACTTTACAATGATGTTAGGGACACCATACAGCTTCTGTTGGCATTCTAGACTTTACAATGATGTTAGGGACATCATACAGCTTCTGTTGGCATTCTAGACTTTACAGTGATGTTAGGGTCACCATACATCTTCTGTTGACATTCTAGACTTTACAATGATGCTAGGGACATCATACAGCTTCTGTTGGCATTCTAGACTTTACAGTGATGTAAGGGTCACCATACATCTTCTGTTGACATTCTAGACTTTACAATGATGCTAGGGACATCATACAGCTTCTGTTGGCATTCTAGACTTTACAGTGATGTTAGGGACACCATACAGCTTCTGTTGGCATTCTAGACTTTACAGTGATGTTAGGGACACCATACATCTTCTGTTGGTATTCTAGATTTTTACAGTGATGTTAGGGACATCATACAGCTTCTGTTGTCATTCTAGACTTTACAATGATGTTAGGGACATCTGGAGAGGACCTATATAAGCTTTGCCTGTTGTCAAATCCATTTATCAATACAATATAATAATAATATCTTTCTCTGTTATTCCTGTTTTACTTGTTTTGTTTAATAAAATATTTTTAGATGAAATGTTAGGGACATCATACAGCTTCTGTTAGCATTCTAGACTTTACAGTGATGTTAGGGACACCATACAGCTTAAGGGGGGGGGGGGGGGTATATTGGAATCGGGTTGTCTGTCTGTCTGTCTGTCTGTCTGTAGACACAATGTTGTCCGGCAAACTCCTCCTAAACTACTTCACAAATTGTGGTAAAATTTGGTACACAGAACCCCAACATAAAGGGTTCAGCAATGTCCCCTCTTAATAGAGTTAATCCTAAATTTGTGGGGGTATTAGTCGGCCACTCTGCGACAGTTCTAGCTTCTTCTTCTTAAAGTTACAAGCATATTTATATTCCAAATTGTGTCATTTGTTACATGAATGATATCATGACAATTACAAAAAAATAAAGCTTGGAGACTAAAAAGTGGACTGTAACCCAACCTATTTATTAAATAGGTCATATAATATTAACTGGTATGTACCTGGTTGTGATTACTGTGTTACCTGATGCTGATGTATTGTGTAGTAGAACATGCTACACATGTCATGTCTATCATATAGGTTTTATCTATTGAAATTATATGTAAAAATAACTTTCTAAAATCTTGACAAGCCCTACCAGCTTTAATAGTGTGTCTGGAAGATTGCTGAATATTTTGATTGGTGAAGGTGTGTAAATTTAAGCACACTAAATTACCACCTTTATCCAAACATATGGTCACATAAAACAATGCTAAATAAACAAACAAATGGACAAATTGCAATTTGACAGGTAGACAATACTTAAAGATAAATTTTTTTGGCTGCACCAAATGTTATCTCGGTAGGTCAGCAGATTTTGTCATTCCAAAAAAACTGTGTATCAATAGAATGGGTATTTAGGATAAGAAAAAAAAAAAAAGAAAATGTATTTAAATGTGTTCTGTTCATGAACTTCTCTGAAAAGTTTGAGGAACTGCAACACTCTTGGTCTATCAATTTTGTTAAAGATAACATGAAAAAATATCTAGAATATGAGTCATTGATTACATAGAAGGTAGATTACTGTGTCGACAGTATTGAGTTAAAACTGATATCAATATCACACGAGAAAAGACTGACAGCTTGAGACTTTAGACTTCCTGGCAATAACTAAAAAATACTGATTTTGATGTTTTTGCCTGTTTTAGGTCAGAACAAGCCAATGAACTGGAAATTGAGGTATGTACATCTATCATGTATTCAGCCTGTCATGGCTCTATTACACACACTGTGCACAGCAACTTCTGTTAATATAAACACTCTGGCACACCGCTAGGAACAATCCATTTTACATGATAGAAAACATCAAAAACCATATAATTAGATTTTTCCACAAGCCTGAAGATAATGAAATCAAAATCGAGTCTGTATAGTTAGAAAAAAATTATCTTCTATAATTTATTTTTGAGTGTAATGTTTTCTCAGAAAATAGTAATAAAAAAAATCATACCAGCCAGCTAGGTTAGATAACTATACATAAAAAAAAAAAAGATTTTAAAACCTCTAATGAATTTTAATGTGTATATGATAAAATTATCATAGAAATAAAAATGAAATTAGTTAGATTAAGGTAGTAATATCCTCAATACAAAAACAGTTTATATTTGATTACAGTAAAATATAGAGACTGATGGTGTGTTTTAAAAATATATATAAACTTGTTATAATAGCAATTATGGCCCATGAGGATAGTTCGCTAAGGCCATACTATAGTGTTACTTTTCTGGCAGCGGCAGCGTCAGCATTTCACTTTAAAGTTTTGCATTTAGCTCTGTTTCTCAATAAATATAGGTCCAATCCAAACCAAACTTTAAATATAGCTAAAGGACATCATTATCACTTCAACACACCTAAATATTGCAGGATTCAGTTCAGGCCCTGAGACGCAGAGGCTGTGAAACTTAGGGATGCTTAACTATTCATAAGACCTAGCTGACTTTAAAGTTTTGCGTTTAGCTCTGTTTCTCTAAAAAGATAGGTCCAATCCAAACCAAACTTTAAACATAGCTAAAGGACATTACCTCAACACACCTAATTACTTGCAGGATTCATTTAAGTGTGTGGGATTCAGAGACTGTGAAACAATCTTTAGCTATTTTTTTTTGTGTTATAGGTTTATACTTACAATTACGCTTAATTATAGTGAATTTTTTATATCCTTTCGAACCAGAAGGATATGTTTCAGAACATTTTTTAAGGTACAATAGATCTGGTAATGATTTTTAAAAAAAAACTCATACATTGTTTAATAGCAACCTACTAGTCCTGTTTAAACATAAGTTCCAACTTTATCAATACATGTACTTTTCTTTTCACTACAGAAAAAGTTCACTAGCCTGTCATTAGCATTTAAGACTGATAAGTTGACCTTGGAAAAACGTTTGGAAATACAGGAAAGGTCACGAGATATAGCAGAGCAAAATGTGGACACAGAACTGAAGGGACTGAAGGACAACCTTGAAGTAAGATGTTCTGTGTTTGACTTAATTACATTGAGAACCAAGTTAGCTTGTGTTGCATGATGTTAAATTTCTAATTTCATTGTCTTCTTCACAACAGTGGCATGGAAACTAATCAATTTTACTTTATTCTCATGTAGTTTTCTGGAGTAAAGGGCTCTCAAGTTTGACATTATTCAACTGAATACTCTTGACATATATACAACATAAATATGTAAAAAGTATAAGTTTTAACCTCAAACTTTTGTTCTACAGACACTGAACCAGCTATGTATAGACACCCAAGTACGAGATGTCCTCAGGAAAATACAGGCACACCTCGACATCCTGGAACAGGCTACAGCCAGAGTGTCAAGTCGCGCAGAAGTATTCGGGGCAGTACAACAGGTAGGCTAGGCATTCACAAATTTTACAAGTGTTTAACTTTAAGACGAGTCTAATTCCCAATACATTATTTTATGAAATCTGAAATGGTGATTTGATATTTTTTAGGAGAAGAGAATGAGCAAGGCGATAGAGATCATGATAACACATGTAGATACAATACGTATGGTACATGATCGAGTCAACTCAGAACTTGAGGAGGCTAGGTAAGTTCTCTTGCACTTATGAAATAAAAATATTTATGGTACTAGCTGCAATAATGTAACTCAAAAGACTTCTAGACAGATACTGATGTTGTCTTTAGACCTACAAATGTTGCCCATTACTGGTAGTGGAGCAAAGTAAAAACATTGCAAAATGCTATTTACATCTTTGTATACATGTTATTGAACCATATTTATATCCCTTTAGACAGTTACCTACTAGGCAAAAAAAATGACAGTTAGAAATCATTTGTGTGTCATATATAGATATTTGGTCTTTTCAAAGGAAAATGTACAACAATTAATACAGATTGTGAAATTGATGTCTTTTGAGCGATAAGATAGACAATGTTAATGATTGTTATGTTGGTTGCACGTAAATGTGATATACACATGCATCTATAAGAATGAAATAATTGGAAAACTATAAAAAGCATAGAAAATCTTGCCCAAGTGATTTACTGTGGCAGTGCTCCATTAGCACATATAGGAACCATTTAGTACCCGGCCGGAGAACATAGTAGGCTGGGTACGTATATTCCTTCTAGTGATTGGGTCAACTCAGAACTTGAAGAGGCTAGGTAAGTTCTCTCTTACGAGTGAAATAAATAATGGAATGCTTTAAATCAATATTGATTTTATTTATGTGAACCTAAATATGTGCGTTAATAACTAATTGCAAGCTGTTTAGTGTAGTTGTCATCAATTAGAAGAATTTGTTACTAAGCCTCTGCCATGAAGTGAGGAATATATAGTGTTGCTCTCATCACGTTTGTAATGTTTACACTTGTCTTCCAGAAAACTGATACAAGACAGTCGTCCCTTTGGAAGTGCAGGTTTAGAGATGGGTAAGTTATCTTGGGTAATGGTCAATCTCTCATGGTGACCGCATCATTATTTCGAAACTAATCTGAGAAAATGGTGAACCTCTTCAAAATGGTAGATCAGCTATTATTCTTTAGCACATAAAGATATCCTCTTGGGTCATTGATTGGTTAAGTAAATTGAATAATCAGCAGTTTACATTGATTTTACAAAAAGTGGGTTATGATAGATATCATTACATGTGGAATGGTAAAGCAAACTGCCATATTGGAGATTTTTAGTCAATTGTGGTTGATACTAGTCCCTGGGTGGAGAAAAACAAAGATCTTGTTGACATCAGCTAAATCTGTGGTTTTACAGGTGATTTTCCACACATGAGTAAGCGATCTATGTCCCTTTCCCAGCAAGGTCAAGGTCTTCAGTCACGGGTAAGTCATGAGTAAAGGAGATAAGATTACTGGCATTATCCCACGGTCATCCCGTCTGTTAGTCAATTGTTGATGGAGGTCATCTCAGAATTCCTTCAATTTAAGCCATTAATTTTGTTATTTAAGCACATACACATGTATTATGTATGTTTTCAGCTTTCTGAAATGATCATGTAGGGCTGAATAGAGATCTTAATATTAAGGTCACTGAGGTGAAAGTGTTATAACATATGTCATGAAAAGCTTTAAGCCCTCCTCATATCAGCACTACTAGGGTTAAGAAATATTATGGTGCAGAAACATTTTTGAGGTGGTGTTGGTGGAGGAAGAGGTGCTTACCTGCAAGGGAAAAAGTGTATAATGTACAATATTCAGAGGTTGTGAAAAAGCATCAATTATCTTTACAAATCTTAAATTGTGCAGATCCCAAGTCATTGTTTGTTGGAGAGTGTTTTATATTTGTACAGATGAAAGGTCGTCGTGTAAGTGAGGTAGCCATCCCTCGGGCGTTAGGAGGAGTTGGAGTCCCTTCCCTCACACACTCATCTTCTATGGTATTTATTGTCATATGTTTGTCTTATTGTACAATATTGCAACCACTGTGACTTTACGAAATCTCCAGTGGACGGAGATCTTATAAAGCTCCCAAATACATCTGTCGTATTATCTATATGTGCAAAGACACCATTGATACAAATATCTGTGCATGTTGTTCAGTAGAAACTTACGAAAAAATCCAACTTTTTGTTTTCAAAAAATTGGAGTAATGATATTCTTATATTATGTTGCAAGCAAGCTATAAATTCATGATATTAAAATGGAACCTGGGGTATTTTGAGGTTGTCTTCTCAAAAACAAAACAAAATGAAAATAACAACAGCAGTCATAATAAGTTAATTCTGACACCAGTAATTTGGATGTTACTAACTGACTGCACTGTAATCTTTGTAATGTTTCGTGTTCAATCTTAATTTATAATGATAAATATAGAGTGCAATAACAATGGTTGAGAGAATCTGTGTTTAAACAATAATCTGTATCCTTTACAAACATAATGATGGCTTGATGTGATTGTATAACACTATAAAACTTAAGTTTTCTATGTATTTGTTACACATTAATCAGATTAACTTAACATATATGTATATAAAGATTGAAATGCTACTTTATTTCTTTGAAATTTCACTTTTGTTTTAAAGTGGTCATGGTTTACAGAATGCTCATGATGGCTGCTTTATGTCTAGCTTTTATAGGATTCATCTCATTTTATTCTCAGAATAAGTTCAGAAAAATTTACAATTTATTATCAAACTTCATAGTTTGGTTCTGATATCCATTGCATTGCCTGCAAATATACCTGTATTTACTTTACAGAAAGTATTTATTTATATACAGCATAATATGATATTATATGCAGAGATCATCATTGTAATCATCATAATATTTCTGTGAACTTTGACCTCTTTTTGTGCCAAAACTGTTTTAGTTGTTGTCCTCTGTGGATAGTCAACAACACAGTGCAAAGGTTTAGTAATATGTTGTCATGTCATTGTACATAATGTAAACAAAACAAATAATGTTAAATAGGGAAGTTTGCTTGAGCAGGACTTTAGAGAGTGAGAAGAAACAAATTTTGTTTTAATTAATTCAAGTACAGGTGGTAGGAGGGGGAATAACAGCTTGTTGACCATCTACTTAAGATTCAGGAGACACAACTGTGTTCAGTTTTGGACAGCTCTCTTACACTGCTAGCTGTAGTAATATATACAAACTTTGCATGTCTCTATAGGATGCTTCTACTATGTCTTTGGAGTGCAAGTCACCATCTTGGTCCAGGAAAGACTCGCCAGACTCTGAGGTGAGAGTTCCATGCACAATCAACAATACATCTTCTCCATTGGCTGACCTTCTGATAACCATGTCAATGCAAAATTTGCATGAATGCAGTGCATTGTATTTGTTGTAATGAAGCATGATTTAATATAGAATGGCAGAAATAGTTTGGCCTTTGTCATGAAATTGCATGAATATAATACATACAACCCTATTGATATTTCAGCAATTTAAAACCTTGACTATAACTCTTCTGTTGTGAAACGTATTAACAACATTGCTGTAATCACATCTGAATAATCGTACAATATTAACTATCCAAGGATATCTGTTCAACATTTTTAGATAACACAAGAATAACATAATTCTGACAAGACAATCTTGTATGTACATGAAAGAATAGAAATGGCAGATGTTTATTTTCCTCCAATACTTTGAAACAAAGCAATCCTCTTCAATACCCTCTCAATGAAAGTTTCTGTTAATGAGTGTTGCTGTTTTGTGTCATATGTCACACTGCATGCCAAATATCTTTTCCCTGCTCCACTATAGATATACCAGGCATCTGCTTATTCCCTTGTGAGGTTTGCAAGTAAGGTCGTCGGTTAGTAATATCCCCAGCCAGTAGGAAATGTCTTGGTTATGTCCCTACCCATTAAAGTTAAAACTGATCAGGTACACATGTGTGTTCAATGTGTATCTATAGAGACAAAGCTGGAAAAGCATGAGCTGTCTAGTGTTGATGTGTCATGAAATGTTAAGAAGTATAGATTTGGATGATAAAAGACAAAAGGATTAGAAATTTTTATGAAGAACAAATGGGTAATTGTTAATGCTAGAACACAAGAAAGTGCTGCAGGCTTAGATTTAGAAGGGGCAATATGACACTTTTCACCTCTTTGGAAGATGAATAATTGGCAAAGCTATTTTGTGGCAGTAATAAGTCCAAGCCCACCCACCCATCCACTCCTTCAACTTTTTCTGGCTTGGTCCATGCATCATGATTTTAGTACTTACCATCAGGTTTCTTACATGAACAAAATTACAAGGTAGATATAGAAATATTTGATACAGAGGTATTAGAATGCACTCTTTAAGTCTTAGAAGTCAATTTTGTTAGAACTATGTGGTGAAGGTTGATGCTGTTATTGGACTATTGCTCAGTTGAAGATCTACTGTCATGGCTGTGGTAGTCAAAGACACTCAAACTGTTACATCAAACCTTCCCACAAAGCAGATGGCCCTTTGGTAATAATATTTGCTACAATATGAGTAAATTAACACAAGATCCAATTATGTGTACATGTACATGAAACTAGGTGTTGCAAACATGTAAAAAAAAAGTTCTTACTTTTGCTTCATGTCAATAGCATATGAGACCTGAAATGATATGAACTATTTTTATGATGATATCAATAATTATTTGATGTACAGGATGCCAAATCAAGATTCCAGTGTGCTGTGGCATCCATGGCCATGAAAAATGCTGTTTCAGACACATTTCGTCGGGGGTTCCCTAGGAAATCAAGTCTCTAAGAACAGCACACCACCAAAGTCTCGCGAGAATTCGACTGAAAGGTCTGTATGTACAGTGAAAAAGTAATACCATTTTTTTCAAAGATAGATTACTTTTATATTTTATATTCAAGATCAATACACATCTTAATGGATACACAGAGTGCTTTCTGTCTGTCCTTCCATTTTTGTCAATATTTCATTTAAATTTTTGATATTCATGAAAGTAAGTTGATTATTACTTTTGTCTAGAAGCAGGCAAAATAAAGATGTTTCCTCTGCAGTAGAAATGAAAGGATTTGAATCCTACTTGATTTGCAGCATCCTTGTTATATCATATTGATCTTCATTACAATCCCAGTAAATGACCTAGTGATGTATAAATAACCAATTTTTGTTTGTAGTAAAGAAGTCCAGGACAAGTCACCAATAAAACAGAATTCCAAAGAGGAGGAAGCCTTCCAGAAGGGGTGAGTGTAGACAAGTGATGCTAGGTCTCTACTCAGGGTGTAAGTTAGGAGGAAGCCTCCAGAAGAGGTGAGTGAAGACAAGTAATGCTAGGTCTCTACATAGAGTATAAGTTAGGAGGAAGCCTTCCAGAAGGGGTGAGTGTAGACAAGTGATGCTAGGTCTCTACATAGAGTATAAGTTAGGAGGAAGCCTTCCAGAAGAGGTGAGTGTAGACAAGTGATGCTAGGTCTCTACTTAGAGTGTAAGTTAGGAGGAAGCCTTCCAGAAGAGGTGAGTCTAGACAAGTGATGCTAGGTCTCTACATAGAGTGTAAGTTAGGAGGAAGCCTTCCAGAAGAGGTGAGTGTAGACAAGTGATGCTAGGTCTCTACATAGAGTGTAAGTTAGGAGGAAGCCTTCCAGAAGAGGTGAGTCTAGACAAGTGATGCTAGGTCTCTACATAGAGTGTAAGTTAGGAGGAAGCCTTCCAGAAGAGGTGAGTGTAGACAAGTGATGCTGGGTCTCTCTACTTCAGGTTTAAGACACCTGGGTATGCTTGTGTTGACCATGACAATATGATAGATAGATGATTGATTTCCTTTATGCTAATCAGTGTTTGATTGAATCAGGAAATACTTACAATCTTCTCCTTAGTTTTTAGGACAGTGTATACCTGGTATCCTTAGTTTTAGGTAGGACAGTGTATACCTGGTATCCTTAGTTTTAGGTAGGACAGTGTATACCTGGTATCCTTATTTTTAGGTAGCAGTGTATACCTGGTATCCTTAGTTTTAGGTAGGACAGTGTATACCTGGTATCCTTAGTTTTAGGTAGGACAGTGTATACCTGGTATCCTTAGTTTTAGGTAGGACAGTGTATACCTGGTATCCTTAGTTTTAGGTAGGACAGTGTATACCTGGTATCCTTAGTTTTAGGTAGGACAGTGTATACCTGGTATCCTTAGTTTTAGGTAGGACAGTGTATACCTGGTATCCTTAGTTTTAGGTAGGACAGTGTATACCTGGTATCCTTAACTTAGTTTTAGGTAGGACAGTGTATACCTGGTATCCTTAGTTTTAGGTAGGACAGTGTATACCTGGTATCCTTAGTTTTAGGTAGGACAGTGTATACCTGGTATCCTTAGTTTTAGGTAGGACAGTGTATACCTGGTATCCTTAGTTTTAGGTAGGACAGTGTATTCCTGGATCATCCATATTTGTTAATAGACTTCTCAATAAAGTTTCTTTATGCCATTTTCAAATACATATATGGATTGAGCTCTTAATTGACAATAATACAGTGTCTTTGGTTATATCATTGAAGTTCCTTTAGATGCTTTGTAGGCATAAAGATACTTCTCAAATCTACCAACATGATATATGACAATTCTGTGTGTATTGAGATTTAATGGTTGCTGAGTAATGCTGCAATTTCATATTTGTTATCAGTATTGCAAGAAAGGAAGATGTTTACATATTTTCTTTCACCTGGGGCTATCTCAGGCATAAAACTGTTTTAAATTTTTTCTATGATTAACATTATATCGAAATTTCTTATGAATTAACAGTATATTTATCTATCCTATTGTGACAGGTTCAAGCAAGGATATAAAGCCCAGATGGGGCGTGAGTTATCATCTCTACGGGAACATCAGAACTCCATCAACCAAAACCTAGAGGAACTCATGGACTCCTACGACAGTCCGCCTGAAGAGGAAGAAAGGTCAATAGTCCAATAATATGTAAAATCCTGGTGATTCCATTCAAATCATGATTATATTTGTGATTTTATAATCAGTTCAGTCTTTGATTGTGCATATTGTGTATAGAAATAGTACTTTTTAACTTGAAAGTTCAGTAAAATATCTACCAATGTGTGCATCTGATCATTAATCTACGTAAATACGACTCTACTGGCTGAGTCAAAGAAGCATGCTCCATCAGCTGAGTGACAGAGACCGTATTTATCACTATGTATAAACCACACTGACCCACTCCTTTTATACTTATATAATCCTTTTCCCTTTCACAGGGCATTCAAGGAGGTTGTGATGGAGAAGATTTGGGAGATGGTACCAGAATGGGAGATTGCGGGCAAGCGACTAAGAATGATGTTGGCTGGTCTCATCTTTTTCATGGCCATATGTAGCATTATAATGTCCTTCCTTCCACTTGGCCATGCAGTGTCTGTGTTCCCAGACTATAGACACATGGATCACCCACCCCTCTGATGGCGGACAACTTTTTTTTTTGTTTTATCTGTAGATCACCCACCCCTCTGATGGCGGCCACTGTATAAACAACTAGTTATATAATTATCATTCTCAACGACATGGATGTTGCTAGGGAGTCAGATCAATCATTTAGTGCTTCAACTATAATGCAATTCATTTCACAAGGAGATGATTTTGATAATCTAATATGAACTTTGATTGGAATGTATTTTTGTCAGGAACAATTGGATTGGAGATACATTCGCTTGCAAGATAAATGCGGTTTTGTATGGAAGACAGATTGTGATCATAACACATTCTCATGGTTAATTTATTTTCATGCTGGAATAACTGTACATGTACTTATAAAATTCCAACAAAATTGTATTCCTATTAAAAATTATAAGTGCTGCAATTTATCATTTTAACCTACTGAATTTTTGAAATTTTAATTTTCCAGTTTAAACATATTTACAGGATTATTGGATAGAAATTCAAGACATTTGAGTACAGGCACTAAGGAAAATGTCCAATCCTTGAGACTTAGTGTTATGTCAGTGCTCAAGGTCACAAAAGGCACCCTTCTTTAAAATCTGGGATGTTCTAGATAGTACTAGGATGTTAATCGTCAAAGATCAATGTTATGTTTATAAAGTTCAAGGTCATCATTTCACAACACATGATCCTAACTTAACGCTAACTGCTTATTGTGATGAGTGTTAGAATTAAGCAAATACAGAATCGGAATCGGAAGCTTACACTAATTGCCATAATATACAACTCATTCAGAAATAATGCTGGTTCCATATGGTGTGTTTTTCTTTACATATATATTAATGTATTTGTGTTATTATATGGTAATTGCTATTACTACATATTTTGCTTTAATATTTATTTCTTTTGCTTCCTTCTCAACATTTTATTAGTGATATTGGGAAATATGATAAAATATTTGGACAGAAATAGATACATTTTGTCATTTGCTGATCTATTCAACATATCATTGTTTTGGAAGGTTTTTAAACCACCACTGTTTAATCGACTAAACAGAAAATCTTTGATTCATGTAGCATTTATCAAATCAATACTGTGATAATTTTAAATGAAATATAAAAATGTAGATTTTATTTAATGTAGATTTTATGATTTTATAGCATCACATGATGATCATGTGACATTGCTGTGATTGATGTAAGAAGAAAATCCTATTACAAATGTGTATATATGCAATGGCTTTTAATAGAAAATGTGAAACAATGTGCAATAATTCAACACCATGGCATCTTTTACAAGATAAAAATAGTTTGGACACTTTTATAACTATCTAAGACTCTATCTATTATTGCTATGAAATAATATTGTTTTCATTTCAATATTTATCAGATAATATCATTTATTGTATATAGGATGTCTATGTATGAACTTGGGCATTTCTAAGGATAAGGGGAATGATGTAAGCTTATTGTACAAGTTTTCATTAAGTTAAACAGAAATTTAATGATGTAAGCTTATTGTACAAGTTTTCATTAAGTTAAACAGAAATTTTGACTCATAAAATGAGTATGGAACTGTAAAAATGACTTTTAAGATAACTCTGAAAGCAAACTAATAAAGCACTTATCATCATTGTGCTAGTGCCCTAATCAACCATTGGTTTGACCTTTTATCTCTGTGATGTCACATTTACATACCCTATATTACACAATGTTGTCTTTGGGGGAAATAAACGGTCAGCAGATTTTATTCCTTGAGATATGTAATAAACATAATCTGATACTATACTATTGTCTATATCATAAGGAATATTAATAAGGTATTTATTTGTAATCGAAAGAGCCTCTAGTGAACTCCTTATTAAATGGTGGCTTGACAAAGATTCTATAGTTGTTCCTGTATAATGAAACGTACAAAATCCTCCTCTGTCAACACATGAAAGCTGTTATATTTCTGTACAACATTTAGGATAAATCTACTGAACAAATAAGAATCTGAATATCAATTAATGAATAAACTGTTAAACACCTCCATGTTTTATTTGAATGATTATTCAGTTGATATTTAAGAAAATAAAATTTGTTTTTATGAAGTAGACTGGTCTGGTGTTATATTTTTAGATTTGTTTATTTAGGAGACTGCTTCTGCTTGTCGTTGTTGTGTTTTGGATGGAGATGATTGTCTGATAGTGCAGTGATTGTTAGTCGTTTGTGTTTGATTGGGTGGCTGACCACCAGGGGCATGTAGGAGAAAGGAGGCAAAATGTATGGAGTATTAAACACTTTGATGACATTTGTTCTCTTGTCAAGAAATGACAACAAACATATTTATAATTTTGTAACCCAAAAACTTAAAAAAAAAATCTTGTTCATAACTATACATACCAAGGGAAATAACTCTTGCAAAAACAAAGTATTGCTGTATGTTTACATGAAGGGGTACTTTTGTCAGCATCCTGATTCCCTGCAAAATCTTTTTCATCCAATGATTGACTCCTACATAAGCAAAATCGCATAAATATGCCTTCAGAGAAAAAAAAACTTATTTTAAAGTTACATGTGCCATAACTTGGACGACCGAATGTTTGCAATTAAAGTCCTTGTTTGTATGTTTTACGTACGTTTAGATGAAAACATATCTGCAGAAATTACTTACACTGAAAATTGTTACATACGTTTAGATGAAAACATATCTGCAGAAATTACTTACACTGAAAATTGTTACATGAAATTTCAAACAATTTGGCATCACAGTCTGACAATATGCGATAATTTAAATGTGTGATATGCATCACCATTCACATATGTGCTACACAGGATTCAATGTCACTTCATTTGCTTCGGTTACTTCAATTGTGACAAGTGAATATAAACATAATATACAATACCTGTGAAAAACATGCGTGGCACTTTTCGGCTGATTTACACAATATAATTTAAATGCGTGCTACACATGATTCACATATGTGGCTACTCATAATTTACGCATACGAATCATGCATATATCACATGATTCTCATATTAATTTTACGCATGATATACGGATGTGCTCTTTACAGCTCAAACACTCAAGAAATTTTCGCATGTAAATCATGCGTTTCACACATGTATTTAATGCTTGGTACTTTTGCCTGTGTACTTATTTCACTGCACAGTAAACAATAATGATTTTTTCAGTACGAAGTAATAAGGTCCTGCATCATATTATTGGTAACTTGTGGTTCTGAACGAAGCTCTTCTTGGTTCATCAGACATCAAGTGATTTGGGTTACTTGTTTATCAACATGTATATATCTAGATGCAACAGAATTTGGACAAATAAATCCTTTCATTCAATAAATGTTTTACTATGGTATACCAACTCCTAATGGCGTAATTCTCAGTCATTTTACCAACAAAACATCTTTGAACATTGTTAGTGTTCACAATTTCAATCAATCATTGTCATCATGAATTGAAAACTCGTCATTCCACAATAAATTAGATTAAAATTTTATTTTGTAAAAGTTACATACAGCACCATGAAAAATGTTGACAGAAGATTTAATTCACAGAAACTTTGATAACACCCCAAAATATTAGCTTTGCTTGTTGAGGTTAATGCTTTCATTACTGGCACGTTAAGATACACAATTACATCAATAGCTAATTAGATACTGGCATATATTTGATGTTTTGGATCACAAATCCAACTATTTAATCTAGTATAAAATAATTATGTAATAATATTGTATTTTTCATGCAAGAAAATTATTATCGTTAGTTCAGACATGGGACAATTAAGTCATTACTAGATTACTTTTTCTTAATACAGAATGAAAAATAAATGTGATCATTATGTATATTGATACAAAAACTGTACACTGGCTATCAGTATTGTGTATGATTTTAGTCATGATGAATAAGTAAATATTTTCTCAACAAGCAGAGCTGTCAAAATTATTATTTTCAAAAAAGTACAACACAAATTTTTTTCTTGATTGTGTTATTGATGAAAGTCAGTAAAATACAATAAGGAACTGATCAGCATAATTATTCACAAAAACAGAACACTATATCAAGTATTATTTCTCATTTTGAGGAGTGAAAGATGGAAAGCTGTAAAATAACTACATGTGAGAAACTACTCATTTACACATGCAATATACAATTATCCTTTTACTGTTATTTAATACAGACATTTTTAAACAATTTAATACAAAGCAGTTTTGGATTATATTTCAAATATTAATATTCTAGATTACAAATACAAAATCCAAATGCAAATTGTGAAAAAATACAGCAAGCAACATTAGTTACAGGCAAATTAAATTCCAATTTTATATCAATTTTTAGTTTTCGACATTCTAAAGAGACCTCATGCAACAGATTTAGACTTTAGAATGATATATAACTGACAGTTAGAGAAAGTGTTTGCCACTTAATTTGTTATAAGAAGTGAAATGAATTATCAAACGTGTGAAAAAAATCAACAAATAGTTAAGGTAAATGGCCATATGAAAAATATTTCCTTTAATGTTTAACTCTTTTTCTTTGATCTGATTTCTGGCAATTCCTTCACATTTAGATTACAAACAAAAAGGTAAATAAAATAAAATTTCAAAACATGTACAATGAAATAACCACATGGTTTGTCAATAAAGAATGTAAAAGGAGATATTTTAAACAGGACTAATCACCTTGAATCAATAATCAATTACCTCACAGCAGGAACACCATTATTTAGAGTAAGTGTTCGTGGTATTCAATTTAAGAAACACAATTCAAAAATAAACTTATTGAAAAATGTGCATTACATGTCCACAACTGCCCCTAAACCCCCAATGCCCCCACCCTCCCCCATGTCCAAAGAGCGTCTCATCACTTTGCCCCCTAAAGCCCCCACCCCAAATGTCCGCTGAGCCTCTCTGACATCCGTTCTCCTCAGTTTTATCACAATAGTACAGAAGTTACACTTCTAAATCATCACACATATCACAAACAGAAGACCTGCTTCAGTCAAAGATTTCCGTAAAGAGTGCACTATAGGAGTTCCTACCCGACATGGTCGTCGGGTGGCTGTACAGAATTATTTCTATTTACACAGTGTATATATTAGTTTCCATGCAGGATAACTACAAATATTTATTTGTTGCACTTTTTCCTTCTGCTGTGATCAGAACGCAGACAAACTCATGCTCCTTTTCATCTTGTTGCCCACCAGCCGACTCTTCCTGCTTACGTTGGCCGAAAAACTGGCAGGTGTAATCCTTGTTAGGCACTGTGTGGCTTCCACAAGTTTCCTGTAACAAACCAAACATTCTTTTAAATACATAACTAAAGTACATTTATGTTAAGTCATTCAAAAATGGTATCATCCAGATCTACTAAGTGTTCCGAGTAGAATTTGTTCCCATGGCAGAAAATGGTATCATCCCGATCTAGTAAATGTTCTCAGTAGAATTTGTTCCCATGGCAGAAAATTTACATTTTTACTCTTTGCATGAGAGTAAAAATGTAAATTTCTTTAAGATGTGGTGTATACTGTTCTTATCAACTTTTGTGTTTTATGTTGGTTTTAATTTACATACCTGGAGAGCATCTGGTTTTTAAAGCGTTCTTCGTTTAATTCTCGTCTGAGTTGTGCACGCGACTTTGTGGCTTGTGGACACAGGATGGGACTGGATGCAACAGCTGCTGCACTGGGACGTTTCGTAGGATCAGGGTCAACCATGCTCTGTTAACAAAATCAAAAATCAAATTACTTTCTACTTCATAAATCATGGATTCATAAGAATCTATGATGTAACAAGATAAAACCCAAGACTTTGAAAATCTGAATGGGTACCTTTTTTCTAAATCATAACATGTCCGTTACAGATTCTTTTGAAGTGTTAGTATAATTTCATTAACCATAACATGTCGGTAACGGATTCTTTTGAAGTTTTAGTATAATTTCCAAACAAATTCATCTAGAAATTGCTCTCAAGAATTTCCACCAAAGCCTATTAAATTTCTTTTATTTTTACATATGAACAAATTTTGTCAAGTTTATATACAAATACATCTAGACATGAAGTACTGTAATTACCTTGAGGAGTTGGTTGAGCTCAGCTGAAAGATGCGGCAGACTTGGAAGCTGGCCGTCACGGATGCTATGCCACTGTGGGCCATTGCGGGGAAGATTATGGCCACCTCCTGCTTCATACATAGTAAGGCCTAGTGAAAATACATCACATTTGGATAAATGGTCAAAGTTTTCACTTAGGATTTCTTTTGGCAGGTAGTGGCAGTCACCGTCCTCCACTGTAGGGTTTGTCACCGAGGTTACATGGCCTAAATCACCTGCAATGATAAAACCGAAAAGTTTAAAATATGATATGCATGAGGGAAACTTTTTATCACCAAGACTGTTATTCATTGACAATAGTTACAAATTATAAGATAATGCGATAAAATTCATGTCAATACATAAAATTAACCATGTGTTCCAGATAGTAAAAGTTTTATGTTACAACATTTAGAATCTATAATTCTGATGTATATGTCATAACATGAATGCCCAGTCAAACTTAACTCATCTAATTGACATTATCTGTGTTAATCTCCTTACCAATTTTGTAGATGATGGCTTCCTCGTCTTCCTCATCTTCTTCCTCTTCTCCACAGGACTCCATCCCACTCTCTGGCGACTGTAGGAATTTGGGGTTTCTATGGATGAAGATATTACCAGGTTTGATATCCAGATGCACCAGGTTCTGAGAGTGGATGTACTTAAGTCCGAGGACTGCCTGATACATGATGGTCTTGAGTTCTGTCTCGCTCATATGTCTCCCCGTCCGCTTATCTTCCTCCACCACCTCTGCCAGACTGCCACCTATTAAACAAATGTCAATCAATGTTACGCTAGTTTGATTTTATGGACTTATCCTTGATTAACAACTCAACAAGGCAATTTAAATACTATTGTTGTATTAAAAAACTGTTGTTACAATCGTAAAATAGACTTTATTTTCAAGAAATTAACCTCCAAATCTTTATCACCATTGAGAAAATTAGTAATGCATGATATCTGCATAACGTATTCACTGTTTCATGCTAGAAACTTACCATTGCAATATTCGTTTTGTATGTACATGTGGTCCTCCTCTGCCCAGGCAGAGTAGTACCGCACTACATGTTGATGTTTTCCCAGTACTGCGTGGGCATATACCTCATTCATGGCATTCCTCCTGTACAGAAAATACATGCTTTAGCATACAAAATTTTTGATATATTTTTGGTAATGTTCAAACAATGTTAATGTCCTATCCTTCCATACCCCAATTGTTACTGAAGTATACAGACTGGTAATGAGATCAGTGGTTTCTTTGATATATAGGTCAAAGGCAAAATCTAGGTTATATACTTAGATTGGCCTACATTTCTGATGACGACTCACTATCTCTCCTGGAATCTATAATCTGACCTTCAGAGTCCTTATTACATACATAGAGAGTGGATCTAGATTAAGACAAGATTTCTAACTGATGAAAGATTGTAGATATTGGTTCATGAGCTCAAGACATGGTATGGAATTGGGTTTAATATCCAGGATATTTGAGATGAAGGTCATCTATTATTACACAAGCCATTTACAAAGCACCAGGAAAAGGTCCTATTGATCGAACCTTCTCTGACTATATGCCAAAAGGAAGGCAACAAGTAACTATTGACTAAGCATTTAAGTTATCAACAGTTACAGAAATAGCACACCATTTACATTGTATTTTGTACATCAACTTACTCGTAGACGCTTCCTGCAACAGGCATCTTTGATTTCTTGATAGCGTAGGTGCAACCATCTAGACGGTGAACACATTTGTAGACGCTACCAAATTCTCCATCACCAAGCTTGCACACCTCATGAAATTCCTCATTATAACGAGATGTATTAATCTCATGCAGTGCGATTTTCTGTAAAAACCAGTATAAAAATGATAATTCATCTATAGTCAGTAACCAATCCAGTTTTTTTCTCCAGTTTATTCATAAAACTCTTTAGTCCCCTCGGGTGTTTTAACTCCTCCAAAATTGAGCATCGTTCTATTTCACTTATTTTTATTGCAAAGTTATTTTATTTCAAAATTTTCCCTTTTCTAATAATATAGAACTAGAAATGAGCGATAGTATACAAACCTTTGTTGAGGGCATGTCAACTTCTATTTCATCTTCTGTTGAGTCGTCCAATATACTTCTGAAATTCAAACACAAAATCATCTCTTAATTCTGATCAGTAGTTCACATTTTAATGCTGTTGTCTAGAAACTGATTTTGAAATTTAAAGTTTGTATCCTCCCCTTCCCCTTCAATCAGAATTAGTACATTTTTTTTGCTAGGTGTTCATATGAAAAGATATAATGGTCCCTCGGGTGGTTCCTAATGTACAATTTCTGCACATGTGTCTGTGGAATGACATTTTCTTTATTAGTTTTAGTAAAGCGTTATTCTGGAATTATTTCATAAAACTGTTACTGGATGGTGACCAATTTTTTGACAAACCATAGCACATGCAGGATTTGTATGATTGTAAAAATTTAACATGGATTTTTTAGTGGAAATCTAGTGATCTACATATACAATTCACCTAAATATAACTTTTTCACAAAAATGGCAGGAAATGGTCACTGATCAGTATGCATTATCTTCATAAATTGCTGGTCTTTTTTTAATAAATGCCTGTTCACAATTCACTCTAAGTGATTTTGATAAATCTAAAAGTCTACAGGTGATAAATTTGATAAAATTTAAGATCCATAGAAGAAATTAAGTTAAGATGGGTAATCATTTCCTTTTCTATTTCTTGAGTCCAGAAATTTCTGAGACCTCTCCCCTCCCAGATAAAAATCAATGGGATTTAAAATTTGACACAGCTGGGTTACATGAGGGATTCACTAAATTATAAACTTAAACCATGCACATAAACAAAGTTTTGAAATGGTTTCACATCGAACAGCTTTCTTTCACATATTAATTATTCAAGATACACATTAGGAACAGCTGGTTGATGGTAAAATTCAACTGATAATGATTCTATGATGCAGTATGACGTATGTTGAATTTAAATCATGACATGAGTCATCGTTGATGTTGTCATAGCTATTTTTAAATAGCGTTTTGAATGAAAACACGAATAATCCAGGAGTTTTACCTTTCCATTTGATTTCTGTTACGTTTCATGGAGTTATGCACAGTTTGTGGTCTGTTGTTATTTGGCGTAAATGGGTTGAAATTTGCTTCGACACGATTTTCCGAAGGAGGTGTTAGTCTTTTTCTCTCTTTAGCAATTCGTTCGTCCGTTAATCTACGTCTTCTTGCTTTTTGGAGTAAAGATTTTGGTGTGTGTGGTGTATCGAATAATCTGAGAGCACGTAATCTGTTGTGAGGTGGAGAGTTCGGACATGGCGATTCAATGGCCGTTCCGGGCGTCGGTACTCTCTGCTCATCGTCGTCCACATCGCCTTCATTTCCTTCGTCGAGTGTAAACTGAACTGGCGATCGCTTGGTTCGCCTCAAAACACTTCGTGTTGATCTTGGACTAGATAATGGTGAAGATGGTAAATCTATTTCGATAAATTCCGATTGATGTTCGTCATTTCTATCAGATTTAAATCGACATGGCGAAAACAAATTACCACACCGCACAAAATCGCCATCACTGGGACTAAGCTCACCTTCGTCAGAATCGTGATATGTTAATGTCCTAATAATATTTTCATCTCTTCTCTTTAAGGCCGATCGCCGTCCTTTCGCAAACATGTTTCTTGTTTTAAACCACCAATATGTTTAAGTCCGTTGTAAATCCCTTGAATGATAACTGTTTACCTGTCACAACTGTAAATATCGTAAGACGTGGGCACGCTTCCTGATTCCTTTTGAGATTTGGCGGGTCAGACGATCACATGACCAAATCGACCAATCAAATCGATCGATTCAAATAATGTACGTTGTTCACACCCGGTCGGGTTCACAAACCTATAGTCTGTTTCTATATAGTCCTTAACTAGACTGAATAGAATAAGGTGCCAATTAAAGGCTGGATACTGGCTTAACAAAGAAAACAGTTTGCTAATTAAAGCCTCTATAATATTGTACAAATATGTACATAATAGTCTAGCATGTTTAGTTTTAGAGGAATTATAATTGCGTAAAGCTTGTAATTTGTGAGATAGGATCTAACCAGAAACATATACACATATATGTATATATGTTTCTTATCTAACATTGTTCATAGATCACTCAAGGATGTTAATTTGATGATATAATAATGATAATTTGAAAAATGAGGATAGGGGGTCATTACGATAATATGCCGTTATAAACGCCACAATCACCGGTTCGATGTTGGTAAAATCATATTTAACTGCTTCGATTCATCTCATATTAATTAGTAAATCATGTCACTCTATAAAGAAGTACCATGAATATAAACATATGGGGACATGCATGGTTAACAGTCGTGAAATTACTTTAAAAAATTAACCCAATATATACATATATATAGTTGTTTCGATGAAATACTACACGCCTGAAATATCATTTTCACGAGACTTTTCATTAAATAGGCAAAATTCTACTAAGAAATCAAATATCTATATGATGTACACTAGTCACATTAAAAACATTTTAAAGATTTAAATTATATGTTTTGTGAATTGCTATTGTTTATCATTATGAAAGTATCCACAAAGAAAGACCGCCCTTTCACGTTTTTAATCTGAAGACTTAACTTCGTTTAACTTTTAATTTACACGCTACCGTAGTTTGGTTGAACATCTTCGATATTAATTGATTGAATTATTTCTCTACTAATTCAAGTTCTTGATATTTCAATGGAATCTTAAATTTGTTCATATCCGAATTTAGTTATTCCAGAATATACTTTAACATTGTAGTTGAAGTTCATTTTAAGTTCTTTGTTGTATTTATAACGGTGTTTAACGGTTTGTTATAATTGGGCTCGTTAGTTGTACATCTGCCCCGACCTTCACACCATCAGACCATGTAAACAGACCCGCGCGTGACCAAAACACCAGGTGGGGCACAGCATCCACCCAGTGACGTCACTAATTCAATTCAAGATCTGACACCTGGACTGTATGTTTCACCTGTGGGGCAAATTTAAGTTAACACCAGTACATATCATTAGCATAAACCAGTAACATTGTATTTTACACAAACCAAAAATTAATTACCTATTATTATGAACACCGGTGGCTATAATAAATCTTGATATTTCTTTATATGTATGATGTCACATACAGTATAATTTACGTGTGACACTGTGCAATCCAATGTATATTGATTAGCAAGTTCATTTCAGTAGATTATTTGTCAAGTCAATGTACATAATGTACTATACTAAAAAAAAAATTATTCACGCTTAATATATATTCTTTCTGTCTCGTTATCTCATTTTTTCTCTAATGTCACCAGTTTCTTTCAAATTTATTAAAACATCTTCTGCTATAACCATGCCTAACCATTTTTGTATTTTCTTCTTGCCTATAGGTTTTTCTTTATTTACTCGAGATGTTATAAAGCTAAAAAACCACTTACGATGCACATATTATATAATTCGGTAGTATAACTACATTTATCAGTTTGAGTTATAAATAGTTGCAATCTATGTTAAAATTAACTTGACACATATATTGATATATTGACAATTAATTGCAATAAGTCTTGGTTTTTGAGAAATAAATAAGAAATTTACAATGAAATAGTCATAAAATTGCCATCTTTCGTATTAATTCGATACGACCGCACTATCTGTGACATTGACACTTTGTTTTAATTGTATGTCCTAATTAGGGCCCAATAATTCGTAACGGTGCCCCATCTGACGTCACAGAAATGATAGAAGGATGACGTTTGGCACTCAGGTGACAGTTCTTATCACGTGACTGAGTCAGCCGGATTATCACTGATAACTTTTGACTCTCTTGTCTCGAGTTTCGCCTCCCACGGTCCTCGTCGCTCCCAAGATACTGGTCCTGTGAAGGTGACTCGCAGGGGTCATGGCCACCAGGGCGGATAACAAAGAAAGGCCGTAGTTTCGCTGGACATGTCATTTTCTCTTAGACTGATTATAACACGGGATAACCCCTCAAACGATCGATGTGAATACCACATACAAATATTCCCGGTGATATCAGCTTACAACCGCGAATAAAGGCACATAACTCCAGAAAGCTGGTACAAGCACAGTATATGTCCCTTCTCAATCTCACATTTACATGTAATTGATAGTTATTATTATTATTTGATTCCCCTTTTGACACGTTTTCACAAATTCTTTTCTTTTGTATCACGAAACAGCCAGAATTTCAAAAAATACGATGGGGGTTGTTATGGATGGGACAGTGGAATTCCGAAAAGGAAATTTTAGTTTCACGGCAAATTGGAAGGGGAAAAAACTATATATGGTAATATACTGTAATATTGACTTTATCTTACACGAGATTCAAATAAAAATATTACAATAAATTACTGTAATCAAATATGACATTATCTTATACGAGTTCTTCAAACAGTAATATTTAAACAAATTGCTACAATCAAATCTGGTCAGAGCTTTTTATTGCTGTATCATTTGAACTTATCATAAATGAGCGAAATTGTTGCATTGTATCATAGAAACTTGTCTAAACTAGAAACAAATTGATGTGTGCGTAAAATATAGAAATACTGCGGGTGAATGTTTTAAATATAATTTTATTTGTTTTTGTCTGATAGTAATTACAAGAAAACAAGAGATTGCACATTTATATACACTGTAACATTTAACTGTGTATTCTTAATATGTTGAAATAAAGTGACTTATATAATTTGTACGCTTTTATTTACATTGTACACGTTCACTGTTCACTTCGATATATACATTGTATAATGTAGACTGTTACACATTTAACACTTGTATATACCATGTACACTTTTATATACAATGTACACTTTTATATACAATGTACACTTTTATATACAATGTACACTTTTATATACAATACAATGTATACTTTTTTTACACATTTATCACTTTAATATACAATGTACACTGTTACACATTTAACACTTTCATATACAATGTACACTTTTATATACGATGTACACTTTTATATACAATTTACACTTTTATATACAATGTATACTTTTTTTACATTATCACTTTAATATACAATGTACACTGTTACACATTAACACTTTCATATACAATGTACACTTTTATATACGATGTACACTTTTATATACAATTTACACTTTTATATACAATGTACACTTTTCTATACAATGTACACTTTTATATACAATGTATACTTTTTTTACACACTTAACGCTTTTATATACAATGTACACTGTTACACATTTAACACTTTTATATCCGATGTACACTTTTATATACAATGCACACTTTTATATACTATTGTACAATATGTTATATACATAGTTTATCTAAATCTCTGCAATATACACTGTTGTATACATTGTAAGTATTTTGGTGAAGAGGCTAGACTTCTCCCCTGTAGCATCAGATGTGAAGCATAGTAACTAGATAATTACGTCACACATAATGGCTTCAGGTACCCTTGTCTGTACCCCCACCACCTGTCCGATCACCTGTGTGATCTCTCTGATCTTGTATATCGTATGTCGTTAGGGTTTCTAACCGCTACATCAGTGATATCTATCATATGCGGAACCAGCTGGCAGCGACGCGTGGCTTCATACTTTAATTGATATTTGTCTTTAATATAACAGCTTCTTTTGTAAGAAAGTAATAAAATTACCTTTTGATGTACACAAAAATGGCAGGTGAAAAGGTTTTATAAATAACGTGAAGTCCAATAAAATGAAGTGAAAACATGTGTGGGGTTGCATCTAGTGGCGTTAGTTTTTAAAACCGATATCATGAATATACACTGTATAAAATAAATTAAAAGAAAATTAGTTTCACTTTTTCCGAAAAATATTTGATAAAAATATTTTGTCTTTTATTTTGCAATAGACAATTTATGAAATATTCATTTCAGGTTATTATTTAAAAGAAAATAACCAAAATCGTTTAAAATCGTAAAAGAGGAATTATGGAAAATCGTGTTTACTTTCCGGGAGTAAATCCTGCCTCGGAGTTTATAAATAATATGGTTATGACATCTTCAAGTTTACGTAATAACTTTTCATCACCAAACAAACAAGCCGGTTTGACCATGTTTAAACAATAATACCTCTATATTTATTCTATGATAGTTTCACTCACTCCACAACCCGTTAACAATAGGTTTTATTTCTAAAAACAGTTTCTTATCGCATGTTTTCATAACATAGACCTTGATCCCGACCCTGGCCTCACAGAGTTTCAGTTGTCGTGGTCAAGTCCATTAGACCAGTCTCTGTTTGCTTTATTCATGTCTAATTAGCAAGGGTCATTATAAGTACTTGACCGGAACTTGTCAAACCCACCCGACTGGTCAGCTTAGTACGGGGATCAGAGGTTTCAAAGGCTACTGTGTAATTGCTACAAAAGCTTTCGCGGGGTGATAATTAGTTATATGGAGGTGTGATCAAATATCAAGGGAGATAATAGAGACTGGGTTACTAGAGGGTATTCGTTACAATTCAACAAGGTGGCATACTAATCCAAGACAAATCTAAACAACAATAGCCGACTCTTATCTCCCCATCGGCTGTAAATATTCGCGTGATTATCACAAGTCCAGGGACGATCTAGACGAACAGATAGGGGTTTATTTCTTGTCATGTAAATTCACAATTTCTATTTATTTATTATTATATTAGCATGTATACTTAATACTGTAAATAATATTCAGGAATACATAAAAGTACAAATGGATAAAGAGACAGATTACACGGCAACAATGCCATGGATTGTCACGGAATTTGTCTTATTCAATTCGAACAAAAGGAATTCTCTCCTCCTCCTCTCTTTGGCATCCGCGACCGCAAAATTAATATTATTCATACAAATTATGATTTATTTCGAATGAACATTGCAGAAACTCCGAGCTGTTTGTGTGGACATTTATGTGAGAATGCTTATCATTTTTTCTTGAGTTTGTCCATTTTGATATCGAAAGAAACATTTTAGTTCAAAATTAAATAATTTAAATTTGAATATTCCCTTCGATCTTGACTTTTATACTGTAATTTGGTAGTCAAGAACTATCTCAAATACTAATTCGGAATTATTCATATGTGCTGAACATTTTATAAAGGGCAGCAACAGGAAAATCAATAGTGTACCCATTGTGACTTGAAAAAGAATATTTACCTTTGTTTGTTACACAGTATAGGCTTTATTGAATATATACCATTGTTGCTTGTATTATTTTGCACATCATATATATTTATTTTTTGCCCATCCATAATAAAAATGTAATGCTCCCCCACTCTTTCTCTCCCTCCCTTTCCCCACCCCACTTTCTCTCTCTCTATCTGTCCATCTCTCCTCTATCTAAAAATATATGTATATACTTATTCATTATCTAACTTTTATATGTATTTAAAGCAATTTGTAATTATCTATATTTCATTGTTGTTTGGAGAGGGCTTTTATAAATTGTGATAACTTGTATAATAAGATATTTTAAACTCAAGAAATTCTATGAGTTCTTATTTATTATTTCTTCTGCAGTGAACACATTACCAGAAAATATTAGAATACTGTATTGTCGATCGCTACTACAGAAGTTGTAAAAGGAAAGAAAAAGAAAAAAGAGTCGATATTTCTGTCATACGGCTGGCGAAAGTAAGTTATAATGTACGTCACATATATCGAAAAAAAACCCATTCAAAGGCAAGAAAAATGACAAAACATCGTTGTCAATTATCAAATTATCGTTGTCATTTATGGCCTCAATGACCTATAAAAGAAAAGATATAAAATCAACATTCCCTGTGACGATGAGATGGTATTGATTGATGATGCGAATTCGAAATAAAAGAGCAAAATTAACGTACAAATGATGTAAATTCAATTAAAAACAACTCAAATAAATACGACCGCATGGGATCGCCTTGTTTGATCCCCTTCCAAATAAGAACGAAGGAATAAGAAGATTCATATGTAAGACGTACATTATTTAATTCTTACTTAAAGATGCTCCATCGCCGACAAAGCATAAATGATATTCATCATTTGAACAATAATTAGTGTTTAATCGTGTGTATGTATGTATAATTAACACAAAAAATAATATAAAATAATTTACTTCGCCTTTGGTACATGCGCAATCAGTACTTCATTCCATATAGGATATAGTAGCACGGATTTTTTTCGGGATGCAAGTAATTATTTTTTATATTTTTAACTTGAAGTAAAATTAGCAGCTCAAACTTTTCAATGGTGGTAATGGTGTAAATTAAGTAACTTTTGTAACTGAAGAAAAATACTAAATCGTCTGCTCCTGTTTTTGATAGTGAAAAAATACCATTTGTCAGCGGTGGAGCATCTTTGATATCAATATTACAACTAAAATATTTTTTCTTATTTGTTGATTTTCATTTCTTCTTTTTACATGTACTTGTTTAAATGCAGTAAAAGTTTTTGTTTAAAACCGTATTTTTCTTATGGAAAAGAGAAATGTGATCGAAATGTCGGCACGCTATTTGTATATATTTATTCTTATAATTTGTCATTATAAGAATCATATCACAGAATTTAATCAGCATAATTTACCAGAATTTTAAAAATTAATTTGTCAAAGAACCGTGGAAAATTAAAAGTACAAACCGTTATTTTATAATGTGGATAAAAGACAGTGATTTTAGCACGCCATGACGTATATCTGATTAGCAGACTGTGTTGTCACGACTTGACTACACTTTGTCAGCTATGGTCATTTAGGATAGTGTCAGAAGATCCCTAATTATTTTAGATTATACTATTGTACGGTTATTTAGCGTTTGTGAGTGTTATCGAATGATAAGAACAAGTAACTGATTCCGATAAGATTTATGCCTGTATTCCTGATACCGTTACCATGGTAATTAATGACCTACAACCTTTGACACATGTCTCGTCTGCACCAGATCGTCTCGATATGTGTTTGTTGTCAGTTTTCCCGGAAAATTAGTCTGGGAAGGAGCGAACCGATCATGAAAATGTCCAGCCGTAGTCCGAGATGACATATTTGTCTTGGTTAGTTTAAAAAATCAACAAACGCCTTCAGGGGTTTAACACTCTGAGATCGACCAGCACGAGGTTGTCAATGGTTACGAATGACACGACAGCTAGACAATGCCAGATCAATTTTATTGCACAGATGACAAATATGCGAGCAACATTATCTCACACAACATCTTATCCTTGGCCATGCACTGGTCAATTTTCAGACCTGAAGACGTAAGAAACAAATAGCCTTGGGCTGGACATTAATCACGGCGCAAGACCACAGCAATCTTTACACACTTACTGTAGCACCTGGCTAAAGTCCATGACAATCGTTCTGATCAATCATAATCGAAGATCGATTTTGAACAAAGGGTTAGGGATGAAAGGGGCCGCTCTACCGGGGAATAAAGGGACGAGATAAAGAGGGTAGATATTGGTGTTTACTCGCTCGGCTAATTGAGATATCGGATCTTATAGAAAATACGGGACATGAAACACACGCCACTATTTGTCAAACATTAAACTATTTAAGTAGAACCACATGTTATCAGAAACGTATTATATTATGTCTCTTATGTTGGATTGCGTAATCCAAAGAGGTATTACAAACGTGTCTGTAAAACCAGGATCGGAGGAAAAGAAGTGAAATTTGAAAATAAAGACGTTTGATATCGATTGATTAAAAAATAATAATTGCAAATGTCAAAGATGTCATAATCCGTACTGAAATGCAAACATGCATATATATGTATAACATATTATATTCATGTTTATTTGTTTTCTCATCTAAGTAAGGCCAATTGCAGTTACACATTTTCACCGTTTTCTTCTATTGAGTCGGACAGCAGTTTTATCAACGAGAACTTTATAACATATCCGAAGATACATACATGTAAAGCAAGAGCATTTGAAAAGTGACCGAATTAACATCATTTAGCATTTTGAATATTTACTAAAAACAACCAAAGAACAACTTCTTATGTTTTAAGATGAAACATAAAAAACAATATACTAAAAAATCGTGTTTTTTATTTCCCACGAAGAGATTTTTTAAGCTATGCGCCTATATAACTTATGCAGGTCCTTTGCGACCCCTGAGTACTGGGGCACAATCTGAAACAGACTATAATCAGTGCAATGGTAAAAGAAAATGAAAACAATTAATATTAATAGGGCGAGTGATACTGAAATTAATACATAAGAAATGAAATATTTAACAAATTTTTTAACTATTTCCATGCTAACAATAATTACAGCGAATAAGAATAAATGAAAAACATATATAAAAATTATGATGGGGTACATCATTTATCCGGAAGTAGAATTCAACAACAGCGCCACCTTGGCATTGTGGAGAAATGTCAGTATTTTTCAA
Source organism: Argopecten irradians (assembly GCF_041381155.1). Classification (NCBI taxonomy): domain Eukaryota; kingdom Metazoa; phylum Mollusca; class Bivalvia; order Pectinida; family Pectinidae; genus Argopecten; species Argopecten irradians. Next base: position 66,007,795 of record NC_091134.1, read on the forward strand.
TCCAGATTCACTTATATTTCGTGTGGTTTATATCCTGTTTGATTTCCACAATTCATAAGGTAAATTTATCGGGTATGAATTTCTTCGTTCTCTTTTCTGAAAGTGTTTTCCTCAAGAGAAACAATAGGTGCCGGATGTGATATGTTTACCGCGTGAGTGTTGTGAATGACCAAAACACCAGTCGGACAGTCACTTGCTACATACGGCATTGCTTCATCATATACTCCAAAAATGTTAGAGGTATAGCACGATGTGACACTTTTGAAACATTATGTCGTGTCTATCTAAATAACGAGTTCTAGTCGACTCTCATGTTATGCGAGTAAATCATCATCACCACCATCATTTAGTCAATTTTCAATGTTAAAATTTTACAATACTCATATATATACATATTTCATTACCATCAATACAAAACCCGAACAACTATCAACCAAAACAAATGTACCCATAGACATTGCGAAAGTTGAAAAAAATGGCCAGATCGACATTCGTACCGACAAGGAGTGTGAGTGAGCCGGACCGAACAAGATTTTGCTGGACCGAATATTAATGTGAATTTTTTAAGCAAACATAAACTCCTGCTATTAGTATCCAGGCAGCATAATTATCTAAGTTATCTTATGCAGTTTACGTTTTTGCCAAGTTCGGCACCTGTGTAATACTTTAGAGACACCATTTCTATCGACTTCTGGTACCCAATAATTGCCGGACGGTCAGTCCGGACCAAATTTTAAAATACGTGGTCTAAGTCAAATTTTGTCGAACATGTCCGTCGGACCGCCAAATTTCGCAATGTCTGTATGCAAAATGTGGGAACTAATTTGATTGAAAAGCTTATAGGCCTTATGAAAAATTTTGGAGACAAGTCTTAAAATAAATCAACCAGTAATCATAACCAGTTACATTTATTATATTTTACTATATTATGATAAAGAGGCAATAAGATTAAATTTCAAATAATGGTCAGTATTGAAGATTAATAGTCTCAAATGAATATGAAATTTCTGAAACAAAGATGAAAAGTTTATCAATAACTCTTTAAAATATCAGAACATCTATATTCATAATCCAATAATATTAGACGTTGATATTGAGAAATTTCTGATGGGCAATATCAACATCTAATATCGGCCCCCTATATGAAGTTTCGCAGGTTCCGCCGACGAACTAGGGGGCAAGTTTGACGCTTAATAACAGAGTGATATCTTACCAGAATGTCATAAAACATGCATAGCGTGAATTAGTAGTTATCCATGAACATGTCCAGCTATAATAAGTGGTATGACAATATAAATACACGAAATAATCACACATTTTATAGATGACCCATAGCAATCATGTCCAGTGCCTGGGCTCACGCTACCCATTCTCATTTTCGTTTTGAATGAATCCATTTGGCTAATTGTAAAAATAAGTCCACCCTTATTAGCAAAAAATGCAAAAGTTTTTCTTCACTCGCCCAATATCCAATCAAGCTGACACGAGCTCCAACATCAGTGACATTTTTATGTACAACTTAATTTCAATCCACTTTCCCTCCTGTCACTTATCAACTACTTTTTCCTTACCAGGTACATGCTTTCGCTGTATACCTTCTTTTCTCAGTCGCGTTGCTTTCAAAGCAAGTCTAAAAAAGTCGATTAGTTAATCAGTTGCGGTACCATATATATTTTATAATATTGGAGGAATGTCAAGTAACACACGACGGAGTGTGGTCTAACGAATGATCGGCATTTGTATGTAATGTGCTTTTAAGTTATTGCATACAATACATTATTTCTAAGTGATTTAATGTTTTTCATTTAGAAATGCTGTAAATGCACAATTTGCTAAATGAAATTTTTATTTGCTAAAGGAACAGACTGCCAGGCAGCCATCTTGGATTTTGATAGTTAGAGTTTGTTACCGCAATTTCTCAGAATTTAATAAAGGATCTGTTTCAAATTTCATGTGCAGACTCCCCTAGGGCTGTTGTTATGCATATTGCATTTTGGTACCGATTGGTGGACAAGATGGCCGACAGGACGCCATATTGGATTTTGACCATTGAAGTTTGTTACCGCTATTTTCTCAGAAAGTACTGAAGGGATATGTCTCAAATTTCATATGCAGGTTCCCCTAGGGTCTAGTTGTGCATAATACATTTTCCGACCAATAACAAGATGGCTGACATGAAGTCATCTTTGAAGTTTGTTATTGTTAAATATCTCAGAAAATACTGAAAGGATCTTTTTCAAATTTCATATGAAGTAATATGTAGTGAAAGTTTGAAAAGAAAAGAAAATATCCTTCTTTCCATTGTCAGATATAGATCATTCTTTGGTGGGCGCCAAGATCCCTCTGGGATCCCTTGTAATAAACTAATGAATTTTAGTCGAAATACTGCAAGATTTTTGTAAGTAATGGTAATTTTACTTTCTGTCACCATTCCGTAATTTGTAACTACAGAGTAGAAATGGTGACCAAGTAGACTTACAAATAGTGGTGGAGTAAAAGAAATGTCTTAATTCAGTATAAAAATGCACCAGTGACATTTGGTGTTTTGGATTTAGCATGATTTTGGATAATTCTTTCAGGATATGAAAGGAGCATTAAGACAAATTGAAATTTTGAATTTATATCGAGCCAATTTCTGTGCAATGTGAACTTGACGTAATAATCAAAAGTGTCTCATTGTGCTATACCTCTAACACAGTTGGAGAGCTATATTTATTGCCTGATATGAAGTTAAAGTTACATGTGTCATAATATCCATACTTATGAATCAAAAAGAGCTTCTTCACTGCCAAAAGTTACAAACATTTTGAGAATTACAATACTTGCCAATACATAGGTTTTATACTTTTATGTGACAAAGTTAAATAAGGGCAGTACTGCCAAAAATCATGATATTTACGTCTATAGTACACTGAAAATGAGACAGTCAAAATATGACGTCAAGCTGTGCTTTACAATTCCATTTCACACTTTCACAGCGATGAAAGTTTTTATCAACGACTTCTTCAAAATTTTGCCAAGTTACAGCACATATAACTTTAGAATATCAAACAAATGTGAGACTTTCTGTGTAAATACATGTTTTAAATATGAGGGGTGCTTTTCGTATAACACTTTCAACTCCGTGATCTTGATACTATTCGGTTAAGGTACCATATATATGTGCACTTTAAACTCTTGCCCTTACATTATGTGAGTTTTTGGGAATCAATACAACATATCAGATAGAATAATGAAGGAGTATTTTAAGAATTGGTATATTTCATAAAAAAAAAAAAAAATTCAAATTACATTTGTATGAAAAAGGAATACCTGGTATAGTATATATATATATGTATACAAAACAGATGTATAGTAAGACTTGCTATAATGAGTTTTTGTATTTGTCAAAACTCTTTATCTAGTTCTGATCTTGTTTTAGATAAAGTCCACCAAAAGGCAGTATGGAAGAGACAAGGGATCAAGTCATACAATCTGAATTGGCTCAAGTGAAACAGAAAGCTCCACTCATCGAAGGTGTAACACTGGTTACATGTGTCGAGCTTTCCGTCCGACTCAGCATTAAGTATGATTATATACACACCTTATTTGACATTCATGTATTACTATACACTCCTGATCATTTATGTTATTATCCCCCGCCCAACAAAGTTGGCGGGGGATATACAAATGGGTTCCGTCCGTCCGTCTGTCCGTCCGTACGAATGGTTTCCGGAGCATTACTCTAAAACCAGGAGAGATATTTCCACGAAACTTCATACACACATTGTTCTTATGGTCTAGAAGTGCCTTTTGCTATTTTTAGGTTTTCACTTCTTGTGCTTTTTTCTGTAACCATAGAAACATTGCTGAAAATATCATATTTTTATAGCAGGTTCATTTCCGGAGCATAACTCTAAAACCAGCAGAGATATTTCCATGAAACTTCATAGACACATTCTTTTTATGGTCTAGTTGTACCTTTTGCTATTTTTAGGTTTTCATTTTATGCACTTTTTCCGTTACCATGGAAACATTGCTGAAAATATCATGGTAAATGGTAAATGTTACTTTGCAAAACTCAACCCATCTTTGTGTATATAGTCTTAATATAAATGTCAAGGCTGTATACATGATTCAACCATTGCAGCCCCGCTCTACTTGAATTATACTCCATCTTTCTTTAGATCAACTTCCTTTTTCCTGTTTTTATTCATACACATAAGTCTCCGCAATCAAACTTACTTCAGCTTTGATATTTCCATTGGCAGGGGATCTGAATTACTATGTCCTTGTATACACTCCTGATCATTCATGTATTACTATACACTCCTGATCATTCATGTATTACTGTACACTCATGATCATTCATGTTATATACACTCATGATCATTCATGTTATATACACTCCGGTTCATTCATGTATTACTATACACTCCTGATCATTTATGTACTATACACTCCTAATCATTCATGTATTACAATACTCTCCTGATCATTCATGTTATATACACTCATGATCATTCATGTTATATACACTCCTGCCCATTCATGTTATATGCACTCCTGATCATTCATGTTGTATACACTCTTGATCATTCATGTTATATACACTCCTGATCATTCATGTTGTATACATTCTTGATCATTCATGTTATATACACTCCTGACCATTCATGTTATATGCACTCATGATCATTCATGTTATATACACTCCTGACCATTCATGTTATATGCACTCCTGCCCATTCATGTTGTATACACTCCTGATCATTCATGTTGTCTACACTCCTGATCATCCATGTTATATGCACTCCTGATCATTCATGTTTTATGCACTGCTGACCATTCATGTTATATACACTCCTGATCATTCATGTTGTATACACTCCTGATTATCCATGTTATATGCACTCATGATCATTCATGTTATATGCACTACTGACCATTCATGTTTTATATACTCCTGATCATTCATGTTATCCATGTTATATACACTCCTGACCATTCATGTTATATACACTCCTGACCATTCATGTTATATACACTCCTGATCATTCATGTTATATACACTCCTGATCAGTGATCATTCATGTAATGATACATTGTTTCCTCCCATTAGTTGTTAGGTCATCTGACCCGAAGGGTCAGCCTGACCTATTGTCATCATGCACCGTCCGTCGTCGTGTGCCGTGCGTAAACTTTTCTTTCAAACAACTTCTTCTCAATAACCGGAAGGCCCAGGATACTTATATTTGGCCTCTAGGTTGCTGGGATGGAGGGCTACCAAGTTTGTTCAAATGAATGACCGTGACCTAATTCAAGGTCACAGGGGTCAAAAATGCCAAAATCTTTAAACGACTTCTTCTCAAGAACCAGAAGGCCCAGGGTACTGATATTTGGCCTGTAGGATGCTGGGATGAAGGGCTACCAAGTTTGTTCAAATAAATGACCTTGACCTTCATTCAAGGTCACTGGGGTCAAATAGGCTAAAATTCTTTAAACAACTTCTTGTGAATAACTAAGAGGCCTAGAGACCTGATATTAGGCTTGTAGCATGCTGGGATAAAGGGCTACAGAGTTTGTTCAAATAAATGACCTTGACCTTCATTCAAGGTTACAGGAGTCAAAAAGGCTAAGATCTTTAAATGACTTCTTCTCTAGAACCAGAAGGCTCAGGGTACTGATATTGGACCTGGTACATGCTGGGATGAGGGTCTACCAATTTTGTTCAAATGAATGACCTTATCCTTCATTCAAGGTCACAGGGGTCAAATAGGCTAAAATTCTTTAAACAACTGATATTTGGCCTGTATTCAAGGTCACAGGTCAAAGTCACAGGGGTCAAATAGGCTTAAATCTTTAAAAGACTTCTTCTCAAGAACTAAATGGACCAGGATAATCATATTAGGCCTGCAGCATGCTGGGATGAAGGGCTACCAAGTTTGTTCACATGAAGGACCTTGACCTTCATACAAGGTCACAGGGGTTAAATAGGCTAAAATCATTTAAACAACTTCTTGTCAATAACTAAGAGGCCTAGAGACCTGATATTGGGCCCTTGACATGCTTTTATGAAGGGCTATCAAATTTGTTGAATGACCTTGATCTTCATTCAAGGTTATGGGGGTCAAAAAGGCTAAAATATTTAAACAACTTCTTCTCAAGACCCAGAAGGCCCATGGTACTGATATTAGGCCTGTAGCATGCTTGGATGAAGGGCTATCAAGTTTATTCAAAGGAATGACCTTGATCTCCATTTAAGGTCACAGGCGACAAATAGGCTGAAATCTTTAAACGACTTCTTCTCAGGAACTTGAAGGCCCAGGGTACTGATATTGGGCATGTAGCATGCTGGGCTGAAGGGCTACCGAGTTTGTTCAAATGAAGGACCTTGACCTTCATACAAGGTCACAGGGTCAAATAGGCTAAAATCCTTTAAACAACTTCTTGTCAATAACTAAGAGGCCTAGAGACCTGATATTGGGCCTTTGACATGCTTTATGAAGGGCTATCAAATTTGTTCAAATGAATGACCATGATCTTCATTTAAGGTCATGGGGATCAAAAAGGCTAAAATCTTTTAAACAACTTCTTCTCAAGACCCAGAAGGCCCATGGTACTGATATTGGGCCTTTAGAATGCTTGGATGAAGGGCTATCAAGTTTATTCAAAGGAATGACCTTGATCTTCATTTAAGGTCACGGGCGGCAAATAGGCTAAAATCTTTAAACGACTTCTTCTCAGGAACTTGAAGGCCCAGGGTACTGATATTGGGCATGTAGCATGCTGGGATTAAAGGCTACCAAGTTTGTTCAAATGAATTACCTTGACCTTCAATCAAGGTTACAGGGGTTAAATAGGCTAAAATCTTTAAACGACTATGTTGTATTGTACTAATAGTCAGATGACCGTTAAGGCCCATGGGCCTCTTGTTTATATAATCTTCAAAAACATAGCGGATATGGAAAATTTGAACACACAGAGTCAACTGTGGCTGTGTACTGCCTGAAATAATGAACATTTTCATTTATAATCTTATCCAGAAGAAAATGCTGATCTTTGTCTTCAAATAGCATGACGTTTTATTCATGTGTTGGAGTCTGAATTATTTTGTAATGATTTCAGGGTGACAGGTCAGAAACATGTGACACTTATTGTGATGTTCCCTCCTAAGTACCCCCACGAGCCCCTAATTATGGAGCTGAAAAGTAAGACCTTGTCAGAGAAACTGCTGGACGGCTTACTGAAGGTCTGTGACGAACAAGCTAAAAAGTGGCTTGGACAACGTCAGGTATGGAGAATCTATTATTGATGTTATTTTACTAGACACAGTATCCGTATCTTTTTGCATTAATTTGAAAGAAATTGCCATTGATAGGGAAGTTTTTATTTTGACATTTGAAGCTTTTGTCATATATTCCAAATATATTTTCCTTGTAATATTAATGAAAAGTAATGAGCCAAGAATACAGAGCATTTAGTTACTCTAAGTTATGCTAATGCTTCATGACACAAACATTCCAGATGTCATTGGAATATTCATTGTTGTCATTTTCAGATTTTACTCCTAACAAACTTTGTGCTGAATTTTCTTCATGAAAATCCTCTCTGTGTATGTAGTGATGAAATACAAACTGTTAAAAAAAACTTGTTAACCTCGGACGATTCACTCAAGTTAAAACAGAAAACAGCAGAAATTGGACTAAAAATAAAACAGGATAAATACTTCATGAACATACGAATAGGAGTACCGGAGGGTTATCCTGCCAAACAAGTCACGTAAGTAATTATATGACATAGAGTATTTATTACATGCAGTGAATAGATTATTTAGAAGACTGGATTCAGTAATCGAGCATTATATAAATAATTGTGGATGAACAAGTTTTAATACACTGGTTATAGGATCTGAATATTATTGACATAAATATTGTTTAGGTTGGAGTGATCTATTGCCATCTTTTTCTCTCAGTACCGTGGTAGTTTGCCAGATATTCTAACATTATTCTGTCAAGGTACTTGTACTATTTGATATATCGGTACTCTCCATGTTTTGATATTGAACCCAGACTATTTTGGAGATTTACTGTTACTTTGGCACAAAAACTTTAATTATTTATTCTCATGCCATTTCTTAAAAAGTAATTACAGTAGCAGTAGTAGCTGTGCCACCATTCATTCGACTCATCAACAGATTTAATCTTTTCAAGTAAAACTTCAATATTTGAGTAATTTTCACAATACACAAAGAGTATAACTTGTGATAATGTTTGGCAGACAGCAAATAAAACAAGAAAATAACTTGTGAATGTCTTTGTGGGAGTAGATACATGTTAGGTTTTAACACCATGTTCTTATCTGGTGAGAAAGTGTGGAGTACTAGGATTGTGTAGGATAACAGGTAAACGTAAATTCCCTGTTGGTTTTTACCTGTACTGAGTGATAATGTTGATCCCCGTACAGTTTAGGTGTCATACAGGTGTTGACAGGTGTCAACTTTACAGGAACATACTGAGGTACACATGTTTAAATGTTTGATTAAAAAACAATTAGTCTGAGTTTTTCTTTTATAAACAAGAATTATGAAAACAAATTCAGATATTGTGTGTCCTTGATAAAAAAAGACAAAAAGAAATACAGAAACTCAGAGGTATCGGTGTAAGAAGTAATTAGAAAACAGGAAATCAGGTATTGCTTGTCTTTGTATACATGAATAATAAAATGAACATAAAATTAGATGCACATGTTTGTAATCATTTAATGACCAGGAAACACTGTATATAGTTGCCATCAATTGTAAAAACTTGAAATATTTTCTGTATAGTATTAATTAGTTTTTTCCTTTTTTCCAATGACACTGCTCACAATTAATCTGTCTCACTCAAAGGCTTAACAGTTCGTTTGGCTCACTCAAGGACATAACAGTTCTTTTTATCATTCATAGCAGGATTACTATAGAAATCCTGAGAGTATACCACTATTCTCAGACCATACTGTTAAAGATTTTACTCAAACACACTGGTGTAGGGAAAGTTACTATGTAAATATCTTACCAATGGTGATAATACCTGAGTATTTGTTTCCTTTGAGAAACAGTTAATGACCTTATCTCTGTGACCTTGACCTGGCCGTTTGTGTCAGGTAGGATTGACAGTAGGGAAAGGGATTTGCAAGATTATAGTTGAAGTGGAGTTTGGATTAGCTCCAGGCTGGGGCTATATAGATGGCTTCACTAGTTTTTAAATATCTAGGAAAAGAAATTTGATTTATTAATATGTATTTTCCTGAAAAGGGTTGAAATGTTGAATTCAAGTTCCTAAGCCTTCCCTAACCAAATATTAGTAATTACAAGTAATTCTATAGCATATCTAAAGTCTTCAAAAAGTCTTTCAATACATCTTTTGTGCACTTCTAAACATTCAACAACTTGACAATTTTACTATGTGACAAGCAATATATTTACTTTGTTTATTATTAAGCAGTTTCATACTAACCATTCAGGGTTTGCACTGATGTTCTATAAACAAGGTCCTTCTAAGATGAGGTCACACTAGAATTGGACTTTGAGAAAAAGTGGGTTCCTTTTCATTTTCTATGCTTACAAGGGATATGGGTTAGCATAAAAGCTAGATTCTCTGAGTGGATAGGTAATTTGTCAATTGTTTAGTCATTTTACAACCTCAGATCCATGGATTCATTTGTCCTCCTCATTCATTGCTGTTTACATCATGTAATTGGTATTACATAATGTTGAATGAGGACATGGGTGTGTTCTGATCATTTTTACCATGTGTGAACGGAATGACATAGATAAAATATACAAAGTAAGTTATCAATTGTGACAAATATGTTTTCCAGGAATTATGACATTCCATCAACTGAGATAAAAGTCAGGAATGACAACTCTAGAGAGAGATTAAACTTTATTTCAGTACAGAGAAAACACTAGATTACAGTACTAACCCAGTGATTGGTGAATAATTCTTTGTGGCTGTTATTGTTACTGTGTATAAAGCTGGTTACAGTGATGTGATTTTTTTCAGTGTGGAGGTAGATGAACACAATTATCCAGAACTACTAAAAACTAATTTTGCTGGACAGGCAATTGAAATAGCCAGACGCTGTGTTCAGCCTCCATTAAAGAAAAAACCAAAGTAAGTAAATGTTGTTTTCTTTTCACTCAAATGAAATAGATAAGAAATGATAAATAATCAAAAAACATTGAAATCCAATTGGTAAATTATAGTAATTTTCTAGCTTTACAAGGCTGATTATGTGCATGCACCAGTGCTATTCATTTCTGAGATTGGCTAGAAATTGAATTCAAAGTCTATACATGTTGTAACTTTTAAGAATTAAATAAGATACATGAAATGTAATTTATGTTTAGTTAATCATGCATTGGTTTATTGTTGTAGAGACCCACCTTTCCAGATCAAAGCTTCACTACTGCCGGTGTGTACATTTCTAGTTGAATCATTAAAGAAGTACCCTAGAATGTTGTGTCCACTGTGTAAGGAGCAGGCTCTCCCTACCAACCCTGATGTAAGTACCACTGCATAATGATGTATACAACATACTATATAGGAGGTCTGGTAGAGGGAGGGGGTTATCAGGCTCTCCCTACCAACCCTGATGTAAGTACCACTGCATAATGATGTACTATATAGGGGGACTAGTGGGGGAGGGGTTATCAGGCTCTCCCTACTAACCCTGATGTAAGTACCACTGCATAATGATGTATACAACATACTATATAGGAGGTCTGGTAGGGGAGGGGGTTATCAGGCTCTCCCTACCAACCCTGATGTAAGTACCACTGCATAATGATGTATACAACATACTATATAGGAGGTCTGGTAGGGGAGGGGGTTATCAGGCTCTCCCTACCAACCCTGATGTAAGTACCACTGCATAATGATGTATACAACATACTATATAGGAGGTCTGGTAGGGGAGGGGGTTATCAGGCTCTCCCTACCAACCCTGATGTAAGTACCACTGCATAATGATGTACTATATAGGAGGTCTGGCAGGGGAGGGGGTTATCAGGCTCTCCCTACCAACCCTGATGTAAGTACCACTGCATAATGATGTATACAACATACTATATAGGAGGTCTGGCAGGGGAGGGGGTTATCAGGCTCTCCCTACCAACCCTGATGTAAGTACCACTGCATAATGATGTACTATATAGGGGGATCTGGTAGGGGAGGGGGTTATCAGGCTCTCCCTACCAACCCTGATGTAAGTACCACTGCATAATGATGTATACAACATACTATATAGGAGGTCTGGTAGGGGAGGGGGTTATCAGGCTCTCCCTACCAACCCTGATGTAAGTACCACTGCATAATGATGTATACAACATACTATATAGGAGGTCTGGTAGGGGAGGGGGTTATCAGGCTCTCCCTACCAACCCTGATGTAAGTACCACTGCATAATGATGTATACAACATACTATATAGGAGGTCTGGTAGAGGGAGGGGGTTATCAGGCTTTCCCTACCAACCCTGATGTAAGTACCACTGCATAATGATGTATACAACATACTATATAGGAGGTCTGGTAGAGAGAGGGGGTTATCAGGCTTTCCCTACCAACCCTGATGTAAGTACCACTGCATAATGATGTATACAACATACTTATAGGAGGTCTGGTAGAGGGAGGGGGTTATCAGGCTTTCCCTACCAACCCTGATGTAAGTACCACTGCATAATGATGTATACAACATACTATATAGGAGGTCTGGTAGAGGGAGGGGGTTATCAGGCTTTCCCTACCAACCCTGATGTAAGTACCACTGCATAATGATGTATACAACATACTATATAGGAGGTCTGGTAGAGGGAGGGGGTTTATCAGGCTTTCCCTACCAACCCTGATGTAAGTACCACTGCATAATGATGTATACAACATACTATATAGGAGGTCTGGTAGGGGAGGGGGTTATCAGGCTTTCCCTACCAACCCTGATGTAAGTACCACTGCATAATGATGTATACAACATACTATATAGGAGGTCTGGTAGGGGAGGGGGTTATCAGGCTCTCCCTACCAACCCTGATGTAAGTACCACTGCATAATGATGTATAACAACATACTATATAGGAGGTCTGGTAGAGGGAGGGGGTTATCAGGCTCTCCCTACCAACCCTGATGTAAGTACCACTGCATAATGATGTATACAATATACTATATAGGAGGTCTGCTAGGGGAGGGGGTTATCAGGCTCTCCCTACCAACCCTGATGTAAGTACCACTGCATAATGATGTACTATATAGGGGACTGGTGGTGGAGGGGTTATCAGGCTCTCCCTACCAACCCTGATGTAAGTACCACTGCATAATGATGTACTATATAGGGGGACTGGTGGTAGAGGGGTTATCAGGCTCTCCCTACCAACCCTGATGTAAGTACCACTGCATAATGATGTACTATATAGGAGGTCTGGCAGGGGAGGGGGTTATCAGGCTCTCCCTACCAACCCTGATGTAAGTACCACTGCATAATGATGTATACAACATACTATATAGGAGGTCTGGTAGAGGGAGGGGGTTATCAGGCTCTCCCTACCAACCCTGATGTAAGTACCACTGCATAATGATGTATACAATATACTATATAGGAGGTCTGCTAGGGGAGGGGGTTATCAGGCTCTCCCTACCAACCATGTTGTAAGTACCACTGCATAATGATGTACTATATAGGGGGACTGGTGGTGGAGGGGTTATCAGGCTCTCCCTACCAACCCTGATGTAAGTACCACTGCATAATGATGTACTATATAGGGGGACTGGTGGTGGAGGGGGTTATCAGGCTCTCCCTACCAACCCTGATGTAAGTACCACTGCATAATGATGTACTATATAGGGGGACTGGTGGGGGAGGGGGTATCAGGCTCTCCCTACTAACCCTGATGTAAGTACCACTGCATAATGATGTATACAACATACTATATAGGAGGTCTGGTAGGGGAGGGGGTTATCAGGCTCTCCCTACCAACCCTGATGTAAGTACCACTGCATAATGATGTATACAACATACTATATAGGAGGTCTGGCAGGGGAGGGGGTTATCAGGCTCTCCCTACCAACCATGTTGTAAGTACCACTGCATAATGATGTACTATATAGGGGGACTGGTGGTGGAGGGGTTATCAGGCTCTCCCTACCAACCCTGATGTAAGAATGACCCTGACTATTACCCCAGATTGACTTTTACTATTACCCAAGAATACCTTGATTATTACTCCAGAATGACCTTAACTATTACTCCAGAATGACCTTTACTATTACCCAAGAATGACCTTGATTATTACTCCAGAATGACCCTGACTATTTTGCAGGATGACCCAATCTAAGATTTGACTTGTAATTCCGCTCCAATACGATACTTTATGTTATGCTCCAATACAAAATCTAACAATGCCCCGTTCGGGGTCACCTCAGCATGACCCCTATAGGAGATTTCAGAAAAGATGGCGTGACGTCACAGAAAGTTTACATCCGGGTCCTCAAAGGTACAAACACAGTATGGCGACTGATAAAAACAATAACAGATACGTACATCCCTGCTTCATAATCGATACTTTGACAAAAGTTTATACTTTCACACTTGCAAATTCTGATTTTGAAATGGTTTCTTATTGTTTCACATGTTACGGATGTTAACATTTTTATATTTTCATTTGTTTATTGCTAAATATAACAAGTGTAGATTTAGTGTCGAAGCCACCTATCGAAGCGGTGCCGGGCCATCACACGTACCCGATTTTGTTCATACGTATAAATTGAGGTTGTGAAAAAGGTGTTTATGAATAAATGATTTATTTCAATGTGTCATGTTTCTGTTAAACATGAAAAAGCTGTTCACAACACGATATGATATAAACAAAACGTGAACCACCTGACCAGACCACGGCCGCTCGTGTATGGCTTCATCGCTGGTAGATCACTGCAGGCCACAGCATTGTTGGGGAAATAAATCATATGAATGATTACCAACACTTTTATCTAACAAAGTACTTGTTTAAGATATATATATTTCGTTATTTAATATGTACATGTTGTTTTAATGGAATGCCCTTGTATCAACTACTGTGTTACACGTACACGTACATGTATGGCTGCCAATCTCGAAAAATAATATATGGTGAAATCGTTCAGTTTTCATGCTGCATATTTCATTTTTATCCCCCGCGAAACGCGTTTGCGGGGGATATTGATTTGGGCTCTGTCCGTCTGTGATTTGGGCTCTGTCCGTCTGTCCGTCCGTCCGTCCGTCCGTCCGTCCGAGTATCGTTTCCGGGCTATAACTCCTAAACCGTTCAACTTGGCTACACGAAACTTTCTGTACATGTTAGGCTAGTGCTCTAGTTGTGCCTTTTGCTAATGGGAACCTTCCATTTTCAATACTTTTTCTGTTACCATGGAAACTTATTCAAAAATACCATATTATTAAAGTTTCCTTTCTATTCCGGGCTATAACTCGAAAACCGTTCAACTTGGCTACACGAAACTTTCTGTACATGATAGGCTAGTGCTCTAGTTGTGCCTTTTTCTAATGGGAACCTTCCATTTTCAATACTTTTTCTGTTACCATGTAAACTTATCAAAAAATACCATATTATTTAAGTTTCCTTTCTATTCCGGGCTATAACTCGAAAACCGTTCAACTTGGCTACACGAAACTTTCTGTACATGTTAGGCTAGTGCTCTAGTTGTGCCTTTTGCTAATGGGAACCTTTCATTTTCGATACTTTTTCTGTTACCATGGAAACTTATTCAAAAATACCATATTATTAAAGTTTCCTTTCTATTCCGGGCTATAACTCGAAAACCGTTCAATTTGGCTACACGAAACTTTCTGTACATGTTAGGCTAGTGCTCTAGTTGTGCCTTTTTCTAATGGGAACCTTCCATTTTCAATACTTTTTCTGTTACCATGGAAATTTATTAAAAAATACCATATTATTAAAGTTTCTTTTCTATTCCGGGCTATAATCGAAAACCATTCAACTTGGCTACACGAAACTTTCTGTACATGTTAGGCTAGTGCTCTAGTTGTGCCTTTTGCTAATGGGAACCTTTCATTTTCGATACTTTTTCTGTTACCATGGAAACTTATTTAAAAATACCATATTATTAAAGTTTCCTTTCTATTTCAGGCTATAACTCAAAAACCGTTCAACTTGGCTACACGAAACTTTCTGTACATGTTAGGCTAGTGCTCTAGTTGTGCCTTTTGCTAATGGGAACCTTTCATTTTCAATACTTTTTCTGTTACCATGGAAACTTATTTAAAAATACCATATTATTAAAGTTTCCTTCTACTTAAACATGTTACATCAATTCTGTGTTCTTTTATTCTTTTAAATGTCATGTTACTGGAGAGCGGATATATTGTTGTATGAATTTATTCAAGGACAATACTAAGCTCTGTTCAAATAGTTAAACCTACATGGATGACAATATCAAGATCTAAACTCTTAGTTACAATGAGCTTCATTTATTTTATGTTTGAGCTTTCATACACAACTGGGCGCGGGGGATAATGCCAAGCTTTGCGGCTCCTTGTTAATATTTCATTTTCAGCCGCTTTTATGCCATGGACTGCTGTGTTAAGTCTCCAATTGAAATGGTATTAATTTTATATAATTTGAATACATATTAGGTAGACTTCATTTAAATTGATATAAATTACAGTACGTAAATGCCGACCAGGATACGTTGCGCACGGCTTCGAGAATCCTAAATACTCAAAGTTTTGTTTAAAAATTGATGACAAAAATATTAACCAGAATACGTAATTTTATGACACTGAAAACGGACGAAATTCGGGTTCTCGGTTGTACTGTAATGGCTGCCGTGGGCTTGGGGTAATCTACCAAAGCAAATGTTTAATTTTGTACTAATCACACATCGTAAGGTGTTTTATCAAGAAACCCTTCGAAAACCGTAATTGTTTATAATTATATTTTGGGTGACTTTGAATTTAATTTGTAATTTCAAATTGATATTTGCAATATATCTGTCAATGTTTATACGTAATGGCGACCGTGTTTTCTCGTGGCGGTCGAAAATGGAGTATAAACAGAGTAAAATATATGAATACCATATGTTTAAAATTGTAAATTATTGTGAAATATTTTTATTTACACTTTTCGAAATGTAAATAACGCAATAGTTCTCGGATTGTCGTACTATTTATTACAATAAAATGTAGACAAACATCGCAAGCGGCTGTGTTCCCTCAATGTTTATGTGTACAGATATAGGAGTTGTACCTTTGAGCGCCCGGATGTACCTTTGTGTGACGTCATCGCCATCTTTTCTGAAATCTCCTATGGTTAGCCAATCAGCGTGTCACTATGGAATCTTCAGTGTTGATGATTCATTCGGAAGTGTAAAAGGCTAAGAGTACATCCCGAGATATTCCGATTATAGACCAAGGGTCATGCTGAGGTGACCCCGAACGGGGGCATTGTTATCCCCCGCCCAACAAAGTTGGTTGGGGATATACAAATGGGTTCCGTCTGTCCGTCCGTCTGTCCGTCTGTCCGTCCGTACGAATGGTTTCCGGAGCATAACTCTAAAACCAGTAGAGATGTTTCCACGAAACTTCATACGCACATTGGTCTTATGGTCTAGTAGTGCCTTTTGCTATTTTTAGGTTTTCATTTTTTGCACTTTTTCCGTAACCATGGAAACATTGCTGAAAATCATTTTTTATTTTTGTACCAGGTTCGTTTCCACAGCATAACTGGAAAACCGGTTGAGATATATGCACAGAACTCCATAGGCACATTAGTCTTATGGTCTAGTAGTACCTTTTGCTATTTTAAGGTTTTCACTTTTTGTATTTTTAGCCCACCATCATCAGATGGTGGGCTATTCAAATCGCCTTTCGTCCGTGGTCCGTCGTCCATCCGTCCGTCCGTCCGTCCTTCCGTCCGTCCTTCCGTCCGTCCGTCCGTCCGTCCGTTAACAATTCTTGTTACCGCTATTTCTCAGAAAGTACTGAAGGGATCTTTCTCAAATTTCATATGTCGGTTCCCTTAGGACCCTAGTTGTGCATATTGCATTTTGGGACCGATCCGGTCAACAAGATGGCCGACAGGCGGCCATCTTTGATTTTGATAGTTAAAGTTTGTTACCGCTATTTCTCAAAAAGTGCTGAAGGGATCTTTCTCAAATTTCATATACAGGTTCCCCTAGGACCCTAGTTGTGCATATTACATTTTGGGACCGATCGAGGAACAAGATGGCGGAGAGGCGGCCATCTTTGATTTTGATAGTTAAAGTTTGTTACCACTATTTCTCAAAAAGTACTGAAGGGATCTTTCTCAAATTTCATATATGGGTTCCCCTAGGGCCCTAGTTGTGCATGTTGCATTTTGGGACCGATCGGTGAACAAGATGGCCGCCAGGCAGCCATCTTGGATTTTGATAGTTAAAGTTTGTTACCGATATTTCTCAAAAAGTACTGAAGGGATCTTTCTCAAATTTCATATATAGGTTCCCCTAGGGCCCTAGTTGTGCATGTTGCATTTTGGGACCGATCGGTGAACAAGATGGCCGCCAGGCAGCCATCTTGGATTTTGATAGTTAAAGTTTGTTACCGATATTTCTCAAAAAGTACTGAAGGGATCTTTCTCAAATTCCATGCATAGTTTCCCCTTGTACCCTAGTTGTGCATAGTACATTTAAGGACTGATCCATAATGCCTTTCGGCACTGATCAGTAAACAAGATGGCAAACCGGCCGCCATCTTAGATTTCATTGTTAGCCCACCATCATTAGATGGTGGGCTATTCAAATCGCTTTTTGTCCGTGGTCCGTCGTCCGTCCTTCCGTCCGTCCGTCCGTCCGTCCTTCCGTCCTTCCGTCCGTTAACATTTCTTGTTACCGCTATTTCTCGGAAAGGGCTGAAGGGATCTTTCTCAAATTTCATATGTAGGTTCCCCAGGGCCCTAGTTGTGCATATTGCATTTTAGGACCGATCGGTTAACAAGATGGCCGCCAGGCCGCCATCTTGGATTTTGATAGTTAAAGTTTGTTACCGCTATTTCTCAGAAAGTGCTGAAGGGATCTCTCTCAAATTTCACATGTAGGTTCCCCTAGGGCCCTAGTAGTGCATATTGCATTTTGGAACGGATCGGTTAACAAGATGGCCGCCAGGCCGCCATCTTGGATTTTGATAGTTAAAGTTTGTTACCGCTATTTCTCAGAAAGTACTGAAGGGATCTCTCTCAAATTTCACATGTAGGTTGCCCTAGGACCCTCGTTGTGCATATTGCATTTTGGGACGGATCGGTTAACAAGATGGCCGCCAGGCCGCCATCTTGGATTTTGGTAGTTAAAGTTTGTTACCGCTATTTCTCAGAAAGTACTGAAGGGATCTCTCTCAAATTTCACATGTAGGTTGCCCTAGGGCCCTAGGTGTGCATATTGCATTTTGGGACGGATCGGTTAACAAGATGGCCGCCAGGCCGCCATCTTGGATTTTGGTAGTTAAAGTGTGTTACCGCTATTTCTCAGAAAGTACTGAAGGGATCTCTCTCAAATTTCACATGTAGGTTGCCCTAGGGCCCTTGTTGTGCATATTTTATTTTGGGACCAATCGGTCAACAAGATGGCCACCAGGCCGCCATCTTTGATTTTGATAGTTAAAAGTTGTTTACTGCTATTTCTCAGAAAGTACTGAAGGGATCTCTCTCAAAAAATTTCACATGTAGGTTTCCCTAGGGCCCTAGTTGTGCATATTGCATTTTGGGACCGAACGATCAACAAGATGGCCGCCAGGCAGCCATCTTGGATTTTGATATTTAAAGTTTGTTACCGCTATTTCTCAGAAAGTACTGAAGTTATCTCTCTCAAATTTCACATGTAGATTCCCCTAGGGCCCTAGTTGTGCATATTGCATTTTGGGACGGATCGGTCAACAAGATGGCCACCAGGCCGCCATCTTGGATTTTGATAGTGTAAGTTTGTTACCGCTATTTCTCAGAAAATACTGAAGGGATATGTTTCAAATTTCATGTGCTGGTTCCCTTTGGTCCCTAGTTATGCATGATACATTTTGGGACCGATTGGTCAACAAGATGGCCGACAGGCCACCATTTTGAATTTTGATAATTGAAGTTTGTTAACGCTATTTCTCAGAAAGTACTAAAGTGATCTGTCTCAAATTTTATATGTAGGTTTTCCTAGGATCTGCATATTGCATTTTGGGACCGTTCGGTCAACAAGATGGCCAACAGGTTTTTGACAATTGAAGTTTGTTAGTGTTATATATCTCAGAAAGTACTGAAAAGATCTTTCTCAAATGTCATATATAGTAATATGTAGTAAAAATTTGAAAGCAGAGAAAAGATCCCTCTTTCTATTGTCAGACGTAGATCATTCTTTGGTGGGCGCCAAGATCCCTCTGGGATCTCTTGTTGAAGTTTGTTACCACTATGTCTTAGAAAGTACTATAGCGATCTGTTTCAAATTTTATATGTAGTGTGTTTGAAAAAGTTTGAATTCTTTGGTGGGCGCCAAAGTTCCCTGGGATCAGGGAGGGCCCTAGTAGTGCATATTGCATTTTGAAACGGATCGGTTGAAAAGATGGCCGCCAGGCCGCCATCTTGGATTTTGTAGTTAAAGTTTGTTACCGCTATTTCTCAGAAAGAACAGAAGGGATATTTCTCAAATTTCACATGTAGTTTTTGCCCTAGGAAGTTGTGCATATTGCATTTTATGGCCTTGGTTAAGCCAAATGGCCGCCAGGCAGCCATTTTTAGGATTTTGTCACTTTAAAATTTTTTACCGCTATTTCTCAGAAAGTACTGAAGGGATCTCTCTCAAAATTTCACAAAGGTTGCCCTAGGGCCCTAGGTGTGCATAGCAGGTGCATTTCCGGGATCGGTCTAACAAATGGCCGCCAGGAGATATTGGATTTTGGTAGTTAAAGTTGTTACACATTCTCAGAAAGTACTGAAGGGATCTCTATCAAATTTCACATACAGGTTGCCCTTTGGCCCTTTTAGGTTTTATTTTATTTTGCACTTTTTTTCAACAATGGATGGCCACCAGGCCGCCATCTTTGAAAATGATCATGGTAAAATGGTTATGCTATTTCTCAGAAAGTACTTGAAGGGATTCTCTCAAAAAATTACACATCTTTCTTTGCATATTTTTTGGGAAACTTCGATACACAAGATGGCCGCCAGGCAGCCATC
Organism: Argopecten irradians; assembly: GCF_041381155.1. Taxonomy (NCBI): domain Eukaryota; kingdom Metazoa; phylum Mollusca; class Bivalvia; order Pectinida; family Pectinidae; genus Argopecten; species Argopecten irradians. The sequence goes on from NC_091134.1 coordinate 66,028,008, forward strand.
TTGGATTTTTTTTTAAATTTGCATTTCTCAGAAAAACTGAAGGAAATAGATCCACAATCAAATTTCAGCTTTGATATTTCCCCCTAACTTCAGTTGTGCATATTGCATTTTGGGACGGATGGTCAACAAGATGGCCACCAGGCCGCCATTTTGGATTTTGATAGTGTAAGTTTGTTACCGCTATTTCTTACTGAAGGGATATGTTTTCAAAATTCATGTGCTGGTTCTGAGTTATGCACTGTTACATTTTATGGGACGTACAGGGCCACATTTTGATTTTTGTTAATTGAAGTTTGTTAACGCTAATTCTCAGAAAGTACTTGATCTGTCTCAAATTTTATATGTAGGTTTTCCTAGATTGTGCATTTTGGGACCGTTCGGGTCAACAAGATGGCCAACAGGTTTTTGACAATTGAAGTTTGTTAGTGTTAATATATATCAGAATGTACTGAAAAGATCTTTCTCAAATGTCTATTTAGTTATATTTGAGAATGACCCTGACTATTTCCCCAGAATGACCTTTAACTATTACCCCAGAATGACCTTGATTATTACCCCAGAATGACCTTTACTATTACCCCGGAATGACCAACATTACTATTACCCCAGAATGACCTTGACTATTACTCCAGAATGACCCTGACTATTACCCAGAATAACATTTATTACCCCAGAATGACCTTGACAATTATTCCGGAATGACCTAGATTATTACCCCAGACTGACCTTGACTATTACCCAAGAATGACCTTGACTCATACCCCAGAATGACCCTGACTATTATCCCAGAATGACTTGACTATCCCCAGAATGACCCTGACTATTACCCAGAATAACATTGACTTTTACCCCAGAATGACCTTGACTATTACCCCAGAATGATATTGACTATAACCCCAGAATAAACTTGATTATTACCACCAGAATGACCTTGGCTATTACCGAATGAATATTGACTATTACCCCAGACTGATATTGACTATTACAGAATGACCTTGACTATTACCCCAGAATGAAATCTTGTGACTATTACCCCAGAATGACCTTGACTATTACCCCAGAATGACCTTGACTATTACCCAGAATACCAGAATGACCTGACTTTTACCCCAGAATGACCTTGACTATTACCCCAGAATGATATTGACTATGACTATTACCCCAGAATGACCTTGCTATTACCCAAAGAGTGATATTGACTATTACCCCAGAATGATATTGACTATTACCCCAGAATGACCTTGGACTATTACCCCAGAATGACCTTGACTATTACCCCAGAATGACCTTGACTATTACCCCAGAATGACCTTGACTATTACCCCAGAATGACCCTGACTATTACCCCAGAATGACCTTGACTATCACCCCAGAATGACCTTGACTATTACCCCAGAATGACTTGACTATTACCCCAGAATGACCTTGACTATTACCCCAGAATGACCTTGACTATTACCCCAGAATGATCTTGACTATTACCCCAGAATGACCTTGACTATTACCCCAGAATGACCTTGACTATTACCCCAGAATGACCTTGACTATTACCCCAGAATGACCTTGACTATTGACTGACTATACCCCAGAATGACCTTGACTATTACCCCAGAATGACCTTGACTATTACCCAGAATGACCTTGACTATTACCCCAGAATGATATTGACTATTACCCCAGAATGATCTTGACTATTACCCCAGAATGACCTTGACTATTACCCCAGAATGATCTTGACTATTACCCCAGAATGACCTTGACTATTACCCCAGAATGATATTGACTATTACCCCAGAATGATCTTGACTATTACCCCAGAATGACCCTGACTATCACCCCAGAATGATCTTACTCTTACCCCAGAATGACTTTGACGATTATTTCAGAATAACCCTGACTTTTACCCAGAATACCTTGACTATTACCCCAGAATGACCCTGACTTTTACCCAGAATAACATTGACTATTACCCCAGAATGACCTTGACTATTACCCCAGAATGACCTTGACTATTACCCAGAATGACCTTGACTATTACCCCAGAATGACCTTGACTATTACCCCAGAATGACTTTGACAATCATACCCAGAATGACCCTGACTATTACCCAGAATGAACATTGACTATTACCCCAGAATGACCTTGACTCATTACCACAGAATAACATTGACTATTACCCCAGAATAACCTTGACTTTTACCCAGAATAACATTGACTATTACCCCAGAATGACCTTGACTATTACCCCAGAATGATATTGACTATTACCCCAGAATAAACATTGACTATTACCCCAGAATGACCTTGACTATTACCCCAAATGACTTGACTATTACCCCAGAGTGATATTGACTATTACCCCAGAATGACCTTGACTATTACCCCAGAATGACCTTGACTATTACCCCAGAATGATATTGACTATTACCCCAGAATGACCTTGACTATTACCCCAGAATGACCCTGACTATTACCCCAGAATGATATTGACTATAACCCCAGAATAAACTTGATTATTACCACAGAATGACCTTGACTATTACCAAAGAATGATATTGACTATTACCCCAGAGTGATATTGACTATTACCCCAGAATGACCTTGACTATTACCCCAGAATGATCTTGACTACAACCCCAGAATGATCTTGACTATTACCCCAGAATGACCTTGACTATTACCCCAGAATGACCCTGACTATCACCCCAGAATGATATTGACTATTACCCCAGAATGATCTTGACTATTACCCCAGAATGACCCTGACTATCACCCCAGAATGATCTTGACTATTACCCCAGAATGATCTGGACTTACCCAGAATGATCTGACTCTTACCCCAGAATGACTTTGACGATTATTTCAGAATAACTTTGACTTTTACCCCAGAATGACCCTGACTATTACCCCAGAATGACCTTGACTATTACCCCAGAATGACCCTGACTATTACCCCAGAATAACCTTGACTATTACCCAGAATAACATTGACTTTTACCCCAGAATGATCCTTACTATTACCCCAGAATGACCTTGACTATTACCCCAGAATGATCTTGACTACAACCCCAGAATGATCTTCACTACTATTCCAGAATGACCTTGACTTTTATTCCAGAATGACCTTGACTATTATCTCAGAATGACCTTGACTATTACCTTAAAATTTATCTCAGAATTACCACAAAGATTGGCTGGTTGATTTAGCCAATATATGTATGGCATGTTACTTGTAAAGTTGTTGGGAGTAATGGTGTAAAGGAGGAATAGAATGGGAATGAAGACAGTGATACTTATATCTGCATGGTTTAGAAATATCATAGTTGGTCTTACTTAGTTTTAATAATGTACTTGTATCCATATTTTTTACAGGGGAGCAGTTTGGAATGAGTTCTATGTATTACTTCAAATGCTGCATTTTGTTTCAGGAAAAATTAAGTGATCCTAGAAAAAAAGTAGAACGAGTTTACTGTGGGCATTTGTTTCATTTTGGATGTTTAAAGAGATATTTAAGGACACCTCCTTTTGCAGGTGAGTTTTAACAAGGTACATTAATATCTATAACTATTACCCCGCCTTGTAATCCCTATTGAGATTCCTCCTCTAGACTCTTTTATATTCGGACGTCTGATAGATGTCTCTCGTCGAAATCCCTACTCGAACCTTCTAAACTTTATTCTGGAAAATCAAGTCAAGTTGACCTACCTCTTGTAAGGGTCTATTACAGAAATAATCCAACTGCAGTGGTTCCCATACTAGCACACATCGCTGGTGGAGATATTTTTCTCTCCATAAGCACATATATTATTTAGTGACACATATTAAAAACAAAGAACCATCCCATATTGTAAACAATGTTATGTTCCATCGCTACTTTGAGCAGCCATTTTGAGAGTCCCTCTCTGTCATGTGACCGCTATAGTCTGTTTCAGTAAAATTCATTACCTGTATAACCTTATTCCATTCAGTGTAATAGGCATTATCTGGAACGCACTATAGTGGTCATGTGACAGCGAGGGACTTTCAAAATGGCTGCTCAAAGTAGCGATAGAACAAGACATCGTTTGCAAAATGAGATGGTTCTTTGTTTTCAATACATGTCACTGCATAATATATGTGCGTTTTGAGAGAAAAATATCTCCACTATCGATGTGTGCCAGTGTGGGAACCGCTGCAGTTGGATTATTTCTGTAATAGACCCTTACAAGAGGTAGGTCAACCTGACTTGATTTTCCAGAGTAAAGTTTAGAAGGCTCGAGTAGGGATTCAGACGAGAGACATCTATCAGACGTCCGAATATAAAAGGGTCTAGAGGAGGAATCTCAATAGGGATTACCCCGCCTTGTAGTCTTTTCTAGTTTATCTGGACAATAACGTCTGATCCATGAGAATGAAATGTTTATCTTATTTAAAATAACAACTGATCCATGAGAAGTTTTTCTCCCATACTTGACAGGGTTATACCGCGTTTGCTAGCAAAAAGATAACTTTGTCTTTTACCGGGGTAGGGAAAAGACAACTCACACGCACTAGACAATGTTGTGATGTCATCAATAAATGCAGCGTCTATTGTCGGCGATGTTCCTATGATGGCGGCACTTTACAAATGTTTCTAAAACTGCATTTTCCTAATGTTTTGTGAAAGTATTGGAGAAAAAATATCAAACATGGGTTTATAAAGTGGACAGCGATATCTTAACCCTCGTCAAAGTTATTGGTGGTCAACTCGCGGCATGGTTGACTAGCCAAAATTTTTCAATTGGGTTGAGATATCCCTGTCCACTTGACAGACCCATGTAAGATTCTATTAATCTTTACAATAAAGACTGATCCATGAGAATGATAACTTTATCTTTACAATAAAGACTGATCCATGAGAATGATAACTTTATCTTTACAATAAAGACTGATCCATGAGAATGATAAGTTAATCTTTACAATAAAGACTGATCCATGAGAATGATAAGTTAATCTTTACAATAAAGACTGATCCATGAGAATGATAACTTTATCTTTACAATAAAGACTGATCCATGAGAATGATAACTTTATCTTTACAATAAAGACTGATCCATGAGAATGATAAGTTAATCTTTACAATAAAGACTGATCCATGAGAATGATAAGTTAATCTTTACAATAAAGACTGATCCATGAGAATGATAACTTTATCTTTACAATAAAGACTGATCCATGGGAATTATAAGTTAATCTTTACAATAAAGACTGATCCATGAGAATGATAAGTTAATCTTTACAATAAAGACTGATCCATGAGAATGATAAGTTAATCTTTACAATAAAGACTGATCCATGAGAATGATAAGTTAATCTTTACAATAAAGACTGATCCATGAGAATGATAACTTTATCTTTACAATAAAGACTGATCCATGAGAATGATAACTTTATCTTTACAATAAAGACTGATCCATGAGAATGATAACTTTATCTTTACAATAAAGACTGATCCATGAGAATGATAACTTTATCTTTACAATAAAGACTGATCCATGAGAATGATAACTTTATCTTTACAATAAAGACTGATCCATGAGAATGATAACTTTAATCTTTACAATAAAGACTGATCCATGAGAATGATAAGTTAATCTTTACAATAAAGACTGATCCATGAGAATGATAAGTTAATCTTTACAATAAAGACTGATCCATGAGAATGATAAGTTAATCTTTACAATAAAGACTGATCCATGAGAATGATAACTTTATCTTTACAATAAAGACTGATCCATGAGAATGATAACTTTATCTTTACAATAAAGACTGATCCATGAGAATGATAAGTTAATCTTTACAATAAAGACTGATCCATGAGAATGATAAGTTAATCTTTACAATAAAGACTGATCCATGAGAATGATAAGTTAATCTTTACAATAAAGACTGATCCATGAGAATGATAACTTTATCTTTACAATAAAGACTGATCCATGAGAATGATAACTTTATCTTTACAATAAAGACTGATCCATGAGAATGATAAGTTAATCTTTACAATAAAGACTGATCCATGAGAATGATAACTTTATCTTTACAATAAAGACTGATCCATGAGAATGATAACTTTATCTTTACAATAAAGACTGATCCATGAGAATGATAACTTTATCTTTACAATAAAGACTGATCCATGAGAATGATAACTTTATCTTTACAATAAAGACTGATCCATGAGAATGATAAGTTTATCTTTACAATAAAGACTGATCATAGAATGATAATTTCTTTACAATAAAGACTGATCCATGAGAATGATAAGTTAATCTTTACAATAAAGACTGATCCATGAGAATGATAACTTTATCTTTACAATAAAGACTGATCATTATCTTTACAATAAAGACTGATCCATGGGAATGATAACTTATCTTTACAATAAAGACTGATCCATGGGAATGATAACTTTATCTTTACAATAACGACTGATCCATGAGAATGATAGTTCTTATCAAGTCCCAATAATATGTTAAAATGAGGATGCTGCAAGATTGATTTTTTATCAGTAAATCAAGGCTGATAAAAGATTTGTAAATCTAATTTTGACGTAATTCACTGAAGAAATGTCTTGTGATCATCATGATTGGTACAATTCGCCTTTAGTGGTTTGGATTACTACACCATACCATATAATGCTATTTTAGTATTGAAGCAGGGAAAAGTCAAGTGGAAATAAATGGTGAAATTAAATGTATAAACTGCATTCCTATTGGTATTGATCGGTGTTTCTCTAAATTCTTATGTATTTCTTCACTTGAAGTTAAGATATTTGATATTGATGCCTATCTATTTTATTTTACACTAGATGGTAAAATGTGTCCGGACTGTGGTAAACAGATATTCCATGAGAAGTGGAAGCTATCACCCCAGCTAGCCGAGGCACGATGGGCTCACAAACAGGCGAGAGAGAGAGAGCTAGCAGAAGTCATGGACTTTCTAGAATGACGATAAATTATATACTAGTGCTATTTTTACAATTTTAACAAATAGGTATTGTTGCAATCTTGGTTGGTTCATGCTATCAGGAAAGCTATGTATAACTAACCCTGGTAATGTTGCTTCTTTTATGGATTGGTACCTCTTTTTGAATCTCGGATAAACTTGTAAGTTATATTCAGCCTCTGTAATGCTCTGATTTGGTGAAACAAAATGTGTACGACTACCGGTGATTAAACACTGCATAGATAACCATAGAAAAAAGGTGTAATAAGATGTATTAACCAATGAAAAATGGTGTCATAACCAAGTGTTGGCTTATACCTGTCTGAATGAAGCATTATACTTGATATAAATATTGTCATGTATTTTGTAGTTTGTCAGTCTATCATTACATAAATGAGGTAAATGTATGAAATATAAGGTTGGTTTGTATTTCATATTAAGCTAAAAATCTAATTGAATAAGTATAAAAGCAACTTACAATTTGTATGCCTCATTGTTAAAATGAAATCAATCCACTTTCTATGTTTTACATAATTGTGGAATGAAATTCCTTGTTGATTTTTATGAAAACTGAAGTATGGGAGTTTCTTGTATAAATTAAGCTGAGCCTACTGACACTGTGAGGGAGGAAACATGGGTGATATTTTACCATCCTAAATCGTCTTTGTAATGTCCTTGTGTATTTTCTAGATTTTTCAGGAAATAAACTGGTATGCTAGTACCAAATTTGATTTTAGACATTTTAATATCAGTGATGGTTGAAATTTTGTTTCAAGACCTCCCATTTACAGTCTCAAAGCATACTTTATGATCAGGTAAGCATGTTCCTATACTTTATAACCTGAAACCTTTGTCAGGTTAAAGCTTTAATCTTTTTGGTGGTAATTGTTGAACCACAAATATCAGAACAATTCATGTAGTTGTATTTATACATGATTATTACATGTTGTTTTGCAATATAGTTGCATGGGATATCCTAGAAAACATTGTGTCCAATCTTTTGAGGACCATGATAAAACAACATAATCTTTTCATGTACCATTTTTATGTTAAAATTATTGTTGACTTGATTTTAAATTTTTGACAGAGGAAAAGTGTAATAAGAATATATTTATTGAAAATCAGCAAGGATCAATCTTGGCTCTTTGTACTATTTGCACTACTGTTGCTTACAGATAATGAGAGATGTTCAGCATCGGTTTAATGGCAATTATCAATAATGTGGTAAGCACCACCGTATAAAGCCCTGGTAGAGTATGTTCATGCTTATTTACACAGGGTAACTTCTCTGCCTAGTACGAATATCAGGAACACACTTGTCTAATTGCTTCTAGTAAAATGATACCTGGCATCTTTGCAAATGTTGTGTGTCATGGTGCATTGTCTGTCTTCTGTCCAGCTTTCTTGTATCATTTCTCCTGTTTTATAAATTTTTAGGTCACCTGCTGAGACGAAGTCTCAAGTGACCTATTCTAATCGCCTTTTGTCCGTCGTCTGTCGTATGGCGATAAACAATTTACCTTTTCGACTTCTTCTCCAAAACTACTCAACCAAATTTGTTGAAATTTTGCAGAAACCTTTCATAGCCAAAGGTCAACCAAAATTGTGAATTATATGGTCCCAGCCCCCCAGGGGCCTGAGGGGTGGGGCCAAAAGGGGTCAAATAGGCTAAAACTTCAAAAATCTTCTTCTGAAATTCCAGAAATGGCAGAACCAAATACTCTTCATAGATTGAAAGGTCTCAAGGCCCTCTACTGAAATTGAGAATTATATGACCCTGGGGTCTCGGGTTTCCCCCTGGGGAGGGGGTTAAGTTTACTATAGTTTATATAGTGAAAACACATTTTGGAGCATTATTTGGTTATTTATAATAGAAAATTAGTTAAATGTTGTCAGAATTATCTCTATGAAATGGCCATTGAATCCTATTAACAAATTTTCCATGACTGACTCCTAGGGGCCTTAGGAGCGGGGCCAAAAGGGGTCAAATAGGCTAAAACTTCAAAAATCTTCTTCTGAAATTCTGGAACTGGTAGAATCAAACACTCTTCATAGATGGAGAGGTCTTAAGGTCCTTTTCAAAAATTGTGAATTATATGACCCTTGGGTTTCATGTTTCCCCCTGGGGAGGGAGTCAAGTTTACTATAGTTTATATACGAAAAACACATTTATGAATGTTATTTGCTTATTTTTCAAAGGAAATCAGTCAAACTGGGTTAGAATTTTTAGCCTGAGACAGCAGTTTATCATCATATCCATATCGGTCCTGGCCGACCCCCAGGGGTCTTAGGGGCGGGGCCAAAAGGGGTCAAATAGGCTAAAACTTCAAAAATCTTCTTCTGAATTCACAGATTTGATGGAACCAGATTCTCTTTATAGATTGGAAGGTCATAAGGCCCTTTACAAAAATTGTGAATTTCATGGCCCTGGGATCTCAGACTTTCCCCTGGGGAGGGGTCTAATTTACTGTAGTTTATATAGGAAAAATACATTTATGAACATTATTTGCTTAGTTTTAATAGGAAATGAGTCAAACTGGGTTCGAATTATTAGCCTGAAATAGCATTTTAACACCATATCCATATTGGTCCTGGCTGACCCCCAGGGACCAGAGGGGCGGGGCCAAAATGGGCCAAAATGGGTCAAAATGGCTTAAATTTCAAAAATCTGCTTCTGAATTCACGGGTTTGATGGTACTCTTCATAGATTAAAAAGTGAAATTTATAAAATCACTGACACTGACTGACTTCTAGTTTGGTTTTGTTATTTAGCATGGGCAAATTGGAATTTTAAGCATAAGGTTTGGTAACATAATACACTAACTATCAAAATGAAAAACAAAAAAATTCTAATACAAAGGTTCAACTTTAAAGTTTATTCTGATTCATAAATACTTTTTACAGATTTGAACTTTGCAATGCTCTTTCTGTAGCAGCACTCTGGTGAACGTCAAGGCCTCTTGTTTGTTATTGATTCTTTTAGATATTTTGTTAAGTATCATAGAAAAAATGAGTCAGACTATTTAGAAAGACATCTTTAGGCTCATATCTTAAAGAAGTTTCTAATACATGTAAATGTTTTGGCACGTCATGAACACTTACTACTGTATATCAACTGATTTTCCTATGCAATTAAATTTTGTGAAATGTGAATTAATGAAAATTGTGTCAAAATACTGTTTAATGGTATAGGAGAACTGCGGTATATAGTGATGTTTTTTTGTAGTGAAAAAGTGATAATGCATAAAATTACTTAGCTGCGATGACGTAGCTCTGAACGACGGACGGAAGATTTCTGACAGATGGTCGTCGTCAGAACGGAGTGGAGGCAGGGTATGATTATTCATTCTAAAAATTACTATGCTTAGTTATTGTGAAAATAATTTTTTTCAAATTTGGTTTTAGTATTCAGTGTCTGAAGCGATTGACTGACAGAATAATGGTCAATTACAAGCATGTTGTCAAAGGAAGAATGTATTGGGCCAGTAGTGTGCTAACATGATTGACTACAGGATGTTTAGGCTTAAGTCCTTACTGCAGTACTGTATGCTTTATATTTGGACAGAATTGATATTAAACAAGGTGAGCATTTAAATAAGTTTGAAAGCTATATTAGAAACAGGTGAGTGTAGCTGGACCATTAGGCCTAGTTAGATTTGTCCTCTCCTCCACCTCTATCAACTGTGTATGTGTACCGAATGTTGAATTTCATATCTTATGTGATACAAGTTGTGTACTCTACTCAACTGCACCAATAAAGATATGATTATTTTATTTTAAAAGTGTCAAAGTTTTGTTTTGTTTTGCTCATTCAGTTTGAAGCAAATTACCTTTTCTTTTTGTAAACAATTTTTGATGGCGATGGCCCTTTTTGTGTTGACTGCAAAAAGTAGGTCTATATTTTTAACCCATCATCATCAGATGGTGGGCTATTCAAAATGCCTTTTGTCTGTGGTCCATCCCTAAACAATGCTTGTTACCACTAATTCTTGAGAAGCACTGCATGGATATTTCTCAAATTTTACATGCATAGTTCTCTTGGTCCGTATGTGTCATACTTATTTTCAGACTGATCAGAAAAACAATATGGCCTCCAGGCAGCCATCTTGGATTTTGGCAGTTGATGTTTGTTACTGCTATTTCTCAGAGAGTACTGAAGGGATCCGTCTCATTTCATATGCAGGTTCCCCTAGTGCACTTGGAGTGTGATGCTGATTTGTCCAATCGGAGAAACAATATGGCTGCCAGGCAGCCATCTTGGATTTTGGTAATTGAAGTTTGTTGCTGCTATTTCTAAGAAAAAACTAACGGGATCTGTCTCAAATTTCTTATGTAGGTTCCCCTAGGGCACTCGGAGTGTCATGCTGATTTTGAGACTGATAGGAAAAACAATATGGTCACCAGGCAGCCATCTTTGATTTTGGCAATTGATGTTTGTTACCGCTATTTCTCACAAAGTACTGAAGGGATCTGTCTCAAATTTCATATGTAGGTTTCCCTACGGCCCTAGGAATGTCATACTAATTTTGGGAATAATCGGTGAACAAGATGGCCACCAGGCAGCCGTCTTGGATTTTGATAGTTAAAGTTTTTTACCACTATTTCTCAGAAAGTACTGAAGGGATAATTTCAAATTTCTTCTATAGGTTCCCCTAAGGCCCTAGTTGAGCATACTGTATTTTGGGACTGAACGGTAAACAAGATGGCCGCCAGGCAGCAATCTTGGATTTTGATAGTTAAAGTTTGTTACCGCTTTTTCTCAGAAAATACTGAAGGGATCGTTCACAAATTTTTATGTTGGTTCTTCTAGGGCCCTACAAGATGGCCGACCACCATCTTGGATTTTGATAATTAAAGTTTGAAAAGCAGAGAAAAGAAGTGAGAGAAGAGAAAACGATTAGATCCCTCATTCATTTATCAGACATAGATCAATTTTTGGTGGGCGCCAAGATCTTTCTGGGATCTCATGTATAGATTAAAAATGTTTCGAGTGCCACATCAAATTTCATGGAGTTTTAAAATTCTAGATCTTGACAAGGGTCTCTTTCTTAATCTCTGAATTGGGGATTGTTATTCAAAATATATTGAATATAGCTGTTTCAACACTCCAGAATGGATGGAAACTTATGGTTAGGGATGTATTTTTCAGAGTGAAACCCAAGGTTTCATGTTATGTAGGGGATGTAACTATAAATTTTCCACTAAATGATAAGAGAATTTTTAAGATATTTACAGTACATCTTTAGTATCAACCAGTCAATCTCTGAAATTGTAATTTACACAAATATTAACCTGATTGAACTACATATAGTTTGAGTTATTGCCCTTTGGTTACTAACTTACCAACTCAATAGAAAAGTAGGTTTTTGCCACTTTACAAAACCCCTGAGGCCTTATATTATATGCCTGTATAATTCTATGATAAAGAGCTGCAAAGTTTTCTTAATAATAACATTGACCTTCATTCCAAGTTAAAGGAATGGAATATGTCTAAAAGCTTTTTACTTCATAACTCCAAGAGACTCATATATATCAACCTCGAAAGAAAGGCTTCCAAAATGGTTCATCATCATCTCTGGTAATATGGAGAGTAAGAGACTGAAAGATTTCACATGCTTATTCTCAATAATCATAAGGTCTATAGGCTTGACATTGGAAATATTACACAAACATAGGTGTTTAGCCCACTATAGACTAATATTTGAAGGCAAATTGTGGTCTTCAATTTCATTTCACATTTGTACAGTATGTTTAGCAATTGTGAATTGATTTCTGCAGGTATGTTTCCATCTAAACATACATGAGGCATGAAAACTATAGTTTTTCAACATATAACTTATGTGTTGTAACTAACGTTTATAAGGCATCTGAAGCCATTCGAATGATTTTCACAGCTTAATTCATCAAACCTTATAGTCTTCAATATATTACTGAAGAAAAAATAACGTCATAATTTACACCCAGTTATGACACATATAACTTTAATGAGTTGTTGGTAGAATACCAGTACAAATCACCACCCAAAGTTTGTGTGTTATATGCATGCACTAGGAACTGACATCTGTTGAATGATAGTCGAAGACCCAGATCATTCCAAATGTTGGACAGTCTCCATCATCTATTGATTCAGATACAGTATCTCTAATAAATGAAACATCTCAATGAATTATGTAATGAAATACAACACAAGATTTGGATGGGGTAAAACTGATTTATTGAACAAGTGAATGATTCTAGCTGTCATAAACCTAGTGTAATACTGTCACAGTTGGTATTATGTAATAATGTACCTAAACTCAAATGCTTATTGTTATTTACATTAGTGAATAGCACACTTGTGTATGTTTTTATAGTTGTACACATTAATATTCTATCTCTATTTTCTTTATTACAAATACCGATATTCGTTTCATATTTGATATGAAAGGACTTTTGATCTGGTTAAAATTAATATTTGGTTCTACCAGGTTAGTAATATATCATATTAACCTTGCCACAAGTAGATGATTTATATATATATAATAAAACTGGCCATTTTCCTTAATTTTCACGGGCTCAAATATGATCACATTTATATTAACTATTAAAAATCGGGACATCTGAAATGATTACTAGTACCGGTAATATGATGTTATTTAATATTAGGCGAGTTTCCATGTTTTCAACCCAATAAGCACCCCTATCCCTTTTTGAGGCCTCAATTTTACTATCCTCAAATACAGACTAAAGAAACTGTAGGTGTCTTTATCTGATTTCTTTTTCAAATTGATTTATGGCTTACTTTGTACAATAATTAAAGTGCCCTGGGCGCTGGGTCGATTACACCTATACCTGTATTTATGTGGCATGTAAATTGATCATGAATCTTTCCTCCAAGCAAAGTTATGGACAAATGAAAAGTGATTTTTATTGCCAGTCCAGAAAAATGTCTATGATATCTTAGAGCTGAAACAGAGGTATTTCTCAGCTGAAATTTACACAAGACTTACTAGTTGGGTATCAGTTACCATAAATAGGATAGCGTCATCACTCCAATAGGCCCAGAAGGTATGGCAGCATACTATTGGGTAGCATCACTCCAATCGGCCCGGAGGGTATGGTAGCATACTATTGGATATCGTCACTCCAATAGGCCTGGAGGGTGTGGTAGCATACTATTGGATATCGTCACTCCAATAGGCCTGGAGGGTATGGCAGCATACTATTGGATATCGTCACTCCAATGGGCCCTGAGGGTGTGGTAGCATACTATTGGATATCATCACTCCAATAGGCCCGGAGGGTATGGCAGCATACTATTGGATATCGTCACTCCAATAGGCCTGGAGGGTACGGCAGCATACTATTGGATATCGTCACTCCAATAGGCCCTGAGGGTATGGCAGCATACTATTGGATATCGTCACTCCAATAGGCCCTGAGGGTGTGGCAGCATACTATTGGGTAGCATCACTCCAATAGGCCTGGAGGGTATGGCAGCATACTATTGGGTAGCATCACTCCAATAGGCCTGGAGGGTATGGCAGCATACAATTGGATATCGTCACTCCAATAGGCCTGGAGGGTATGGCAGCATACTATTGGATATCGTCACTCCAATAGGCCTGGAGGGTATGGCAGCATACTATTGGGTAGCATCACTCCAATAGGCCTGGAGGGTATGGCAGCATACAATTGGATATCGTCACTCCAATAGGCCTGGAGGGTGTGGCAGCATACTATTGGATATCGTCACTCCAATAGGCCTGGAGGGTGTGGTAGCATACTATTGGATATTGTCACTCCAATAGGCCTGGAGGGTATGGCAGCATACTATTGGATATCGTCACTCCAATAGGCCCTGAGGGTGTGGTAGCATACTATTGGATATCATCACTCCAATAGGCCCGGAGGGTATGGCAGCATACTATTGGATATCGTCACTCCAATAGGCCTGGAGGGTACGGCAGCATACTATTGGATATCGTCACTCCAATAGGCCCTGAGGGTATGGCAGCATACTATTGGATATCGTCACTCCAATAGGCCCTGAGGGTGTGGCAGCATACTATTGGGTAGCATCACTCCAATAGGCCTGGAGGGTATGGCAGCATACTATTGGGTAGCATCACTCCAATAGGCCTGGAGGGTATGGCAGCATACAATTGGATATCGTCACTCCAATAGGCCTGGAGGGTATGGCAGCAAACTATTGGATATCGTCACTCCAATAGGCCTGGAGGGTATGGCAGCATACTATTGGGTAGCATCACTCCAATAGGCCTGGAGGGTATGGCAGCATACAATTGGATATCGTCACTCCAATAGGCCTGGAGGGTGTGGCAGCATACTATTGGATATCGTCACTCCAATAGGCCCTGAGGGTGTGGCAGCATACTATTGGGTAGCATCACTCCAATAGGCCCTGAGGGTGTGGCAGCATACTATTGGGTAGCATCACTCCAATAGGCCTGGAAGGTATGGCAGCATACTATTGGATATCGTCACTCCAATAGGCCTGGAGGGTATGGCAGCATACTATTGGATATCGTCACTCCAATAGGCCTGGAGGGTATGGCAGCATACTATTGGATATCATCACTCCAATAGGTTGGAGGGTGTGGCAGCATACAATTGGATATCATCACTCCAATAGGCCCGGAGGGTATGGCAGCATACTATTGGATATCGTCACTCCAATAGGCCTGGAGGGTATGGCAGCATACTATTGGATATCGTCACTCCAATAGGCCTGGAGGGTATGGCAGCATACTATAGGATAATGTCACTCCAATAGGCCGGGAGGGTATGGTAGCATACTATTGGTTACCCTGAGCAACAACAGTTAGTCAGTATATTATACTGTTTATGAGTATTTTTATTTATTTGGACAGCCAGACTCTAGTAAAATTAGTAAAATAATGAGATTGCAGAAAAATATTCTTCCCATCCAATAAGTGAATCACAGAGCTCTTTTCATATATATCCCTCCGTCGAACCAGGGCTAGGTGAACAGAGTTCACTTCAAAAACCCTTCCTGTCAGGACTAAAATTTCATCAATTCCTATATTTTTTCTCCGTAAACATTACATTACAGGAGATTTTTGTCCTCTTGGAGATATTTCATACAAATGGACCCCAGTTCTCTATGAATCGTTAGGGTGTGATAAGACAATACCATTGTTTGCCAACACATTGTCACGGTACAGAATCAACAATTCCAAATGTTTATGGCAAGAACATCAATATCATGATCCTTGACTTTGAGGCCAGCTTAAGGTCAAAGGTAAAAGGACAAGTTTCTATCAATATATAATACGAACATCACACAAATTGTTACCACACATCCAACGATTTACACACACATGACTATATACATCTTATCTCAACACAATTTTATACAATATGCATTACTATATAACGGATATGTATAAATAACCTCTGCGCGTTTAAAATAAATATATGATGTCATTATAATACATACTGTCCCTGGTAAATCTCTTTCACATGTGTTGCCATCTCCTCAAACATATTTGGAACAGAAATTGTAAAAATGAGTAGATGTGAAAGAGCGTACAGTGGTATTGGTAATATTTCCTTTGAGGTATCAATGATATCTACAGTTCCATAGCAGATGGAAGAACATACATAAACAATGACATAACAGGTGTAAATACATGTACAGGTAATTCTAACATTCTGGGCTGACTCTCTGTTGTATCCAAATAATGACCATGATCTGCGGATTCATTGTACAACCAATAGGCGGCTACATAATACTTTGTGGCACAGTGGTTAATGTGTTTAACATGTTCACAATTAAGTCTTACACATTCTCAGGCTCACAAACCCAAGGCCTATACATTGAATAGTCACCCTGTACTAGCATAGCTAGATTGTGGCCAATTTCTATTTTGAAGTATTCATTTTGCAATATTTTTTGTTACATTATTAAAGATGCTCCACCGCCGACGGAGCATAAATGATATTCACCATTTGAACAATAATTGGTG
Source organism: Argopecten irradians (assembly GCF_041381155.1). Taxonomy (NCBI): domain Eukaryota; kingdom Metazoa; phylum Mollusca; class Bivalvia; order Pectinida; family Pectinidae; genus Argopecten; species Argopecten irradians. The sequence continues at coordinate 66,044,964 of NC_091134.1, forward strand.
TTTAAGTGTATATATATATGCCTAATTAACACAAAAAATAACATAAAATAATTTACTTCGCCTTTGGTGCATGCGCAGTCATTACTTCATTCCATATAAGATATACTGCCACGAAATTTTTCCGGGATGCAATTAATTATTTTTCATATTTTTAACTTGAAGTAAGATTAGAAGCTCAAACTTTTCAATGGTGGTAATGGTGTAAAGTAAGTAACTTTTGTAACTGAAGAAAAATACTAAATTGTTTGCTCCTGTTTTTGATAGTGAAAAAATACCATTTGTCAGCGGTGGAGCATCTTTAATATTAGTGCTGATTTCTGTGCTAAAAATTTGAAGCACATGTATTTGGTTAGAAGAAGAGGCCAAAAGACCTAAGAGTAATCAAAATTTCATCTATTTTTTCAATTTTCTGTATATGTTTACAAAATACTTGTGTGTTTATAAAAACAGATATATGAAGCACAAAGGACAAAATTCTTGCATAAACTCGGAACATGTCATTGACATAATGTGATACCTTGTTTTCAAATTCCAATAGATGGGTATTTTGTCTTTAAACATAAAAGTAAACTCTCTTTCCATTGAATACCACTATGGTCAGGACACTCAAGACTCCTGTGTTTTCCTTTGGTCAGCTCTTGGCAAAAAATAAAACAACATCCAAACAGCTGATGTCATGAAAGCTTCCTACAAAATGTCATCAGAGTTGGTATGAGTAGCTTTAAATATGACAAAAATATGAAATAAATTCACTGACAGTACACAACAAAATATCATTTATGACAAAATACTGTAGGTAACTTTGGAGCCATCTGAGCGTAAGTCCCATGAAACATGAATAACTTTGAAAATTAATTCTATTCAATGCAGAATAACTTTAAGCTTTATTACATTTTTCTATTTTTTTTTTTTAATAATTCCAAATAGATGTAAAAGAAATGATACAAAATATTCTAAAAAAATTCCATTTTAGTAATGGTGCAAGACAATGCTTTCATTGCGTTCATTTTTTTTTATTTTGATGGTGAAAAAGAATGATTTCATCATGATTTTACCTGTAACCAGGATCCCAAAGAGTCTATGTAATATCACTCACCTGACTTGTAAAGTCATGTCAAAAACTACCGAGATGATTTTGAAAGTTTTCATGTTAATACCTTGTAATGCCTAATACCTTATCTACAAAGAGTATAAAAATAATACATAAATTATCATAGTTCACCATTCTGATACCAAACTGCCTAGTTATACACATATGTGGAAGTCCAAACATTGGATTTACCATTTTGGTACTGGGACTGCACGTCTATAGGGATTAATGCATGCTAAAACAGAATGCATTTCTGTAGTCTCAAAATCAACAAAGGTAACTAAGAACCCGGAATCCTGAAATAAATAAAACACTTGCAGCACATGTTGCTATTCAACATAGCTATAAAGAAAATATATCTAATAACACAGAGTGAAAACACATTTTTTACACATGTTTACCGACTTCAGTAAACAATACTTCATAACTCCTTCTTGCAGCTGAATTGAGATTGTCGTCCCCAATAGGGAATATTCTTGATTGATTATCTGAGAGGTAAAAAGATCCAAAACGCTCTTTTCTCGGATGCGAGTATTCCAAATTTCTCTTTTTCACATTTGGTATTCTCTTTTTCACATTTGGTATAAAAATTTCAAATCACTTTATTTGGATATGAATATCACTTTGATATCTTGAAATTCAAGTATGTAAAATCTCCGTTTCTAGCATTGAAGTACTTTGCATGCTGAAGACCATTCTTTCTGGCCCAAGTTTATGCTGTTCTTACTCGCCTCTCCATAGAGGGCGAGTGAGCATACTCTAGAATTTCAAATTCTTCGTTCCTTTGATGTGGTCGCCTAGGTAACGTCTGTCGTCCACCCGTCATGCCTATACTGATGCCATCCATTCTGGAAGACTGAAATCATGAAGAGAAACATTTGATATAATTCTAAAAAAATAGAGATTGTTTATTATAGCCAATCTTTTCAAAAGACAACTAAACCCATATAACATCTAGCAACAACATCTCTATATCTCATGGCAAAATAGATGGGTGTCTTGTTGGCACCATAGTAATACACTGATATCTATAATGTGCCTGATAATCTAGGAAACATTAAAAAATTAATACATATAAAATTTTATACATTTGAACATGTAATATTGAAGAAACCATACAGTGGATAGTGTTTTAAGAACTCATGGAACTTGAGATGTGGTATATTGTTCAAGCATGTACAACACACAATGGACAACTAAAAAAGATGGCAGCTACTTGGGATTTCAAGGGAGATCAAGAATCAACACAAACCTGAGACCATGTATCAGCATCATTGTACATATCCATGACAACAGATGGTGAGGCAAGAGGTCGCACTGTAGATGACGTAGACACTGTTGACATTCTCGACATACGTGAGCTTATGGAGAGTGTCCTGCGTCTGAAAGGTCGTCTAAGGTCATTGTCTTCATCATCCTCAATTTCCTATTTTGAAAATAAAAGATAACAGTTGAAGAAAATATGACCCCAACATTTCTTGCTGTTGATTTTTAATAACTTTCCTGACAAACTGTTATCAAATGTTTTTATACAATCATGGTAATAAGCCCACTACCTTTCACAAACGGCTTTTAATTTTTGAAATGCAAATGTAAAACGAGATCAATAATTTGGTAGAGTCGCAAAAGTTATTGACTTACAGTTAATACTACACATATCATCACCTACTGAACAATTTTTTTAAAACAAATAAAATGCTCAACCTGGTTGTCTTATGTTTACCCCCGTCGTCCTAAATACTGTGAGGAAGTTGACTATCACTGCACCAGACCACAAAACAGCGAAATAACTCTCCACTGTTGTCAAACATTACGCAGGAAATCTTGTATATGTTTGGTGTTGTAACCTGATCTTAGGCCATCAGTATATATTTTCTGATGTTATATAATGTTTTCAAATAAAGCTTTTACTCGGGAAACATATTGGACCTTTAAGAGTTCTTTTTTCTACTTTTTCTTTTCAATTCCAAATAACCAACAAGAATTACACATAATTGATAATGTCCTCTAACTATATTCCAAGGTTTGAGAAATAGATCTAAATACCAAACTATGAAGCCAAATATTGGTCATTGAAAGTAAAAAAAATTTGCTAAAACAAGAGAATCAGAAATTGGTGATCTGGTAATAAGAGTATATAATTATGATTTATCTACATCTTATTTAAGAAATAGATTTTTATGTTGTTGAGGTTATGAGGGTATAATGATAATGGAGCATGTGTAAATTATTAACTCCAGCGAACATCAACAAATTCAATTGAACAGCTGATTGGAATCGAGTCATTCATATGTTCCCACCAAAAGTAAGGTCATGACCCGACGTTTCTACGCCAGCGACTATTCCTGTAACAATAGAATCGCCGCACGTATTGTACTATCATTATGGACTGATAATGATAATACTAGTAAGCATGGTTATTGAGTCCATGTCAGTGCAAACTGTAAATATTCTAATATAGATAAATGTTTTGTTACCACATCAATATGTGTGAAATCATGAAATCATTCTTATGCAGATAAGCACGTTCCTCTATATTATTGAAGCTCCTCATTAACAATGAAAGCCTAATAGCCATTCATTCTACTTCATTTCATTCACAAGAAGATAATTGGTGATATTACATACATTTCTCATATAGTTAATTACTTCACTGGTAAAAGTTATTGATAGCTCAAACCAGCACAGCCAAATGAAGCATAAGTATATTGATCTAAGAAAGCCAACCGCACCATGTCCTACAAGTGGATCATCCACAGCCCATGCACCGCTAGACATCAATTCTGATAAAAGTCACGAAAACAAGACAAAAACAATAACCTAGGATTACCACCGACAGATATTACATCTAATATTAAAGATATAAATGTAATTTGATATAGCATACTCTATCACGTATACAAGTTATGACTATACATTAATCACCAATGTTGGATTATGATTATATAAATAATTAATATCGGTTTACACAACTGTCTGATTAAATGTCCATTTACACAGGTGTCACTATTGAAATGTCCATTTACACAGATGTCACTATTGAAATGTCCATTTACACAGGTGTCACTATTGAAATGTCCATTTACACAGGTGTCACTATTGAAATGTCCATTTACACAGGTGTTACTATTGAAATGTCCATTTACACAGGTGTCACTATTGAAATGTCCATTTACACAGATGTCACTATTGAAATGTCCATTTACACAGATGTCACAATTGAAATGTTCATTTACACATGTGTTACTATTGAAATGTCCATTTACACAGATGTCACTATTGAAATGTCCATTTACAAAGGTGCTTGTTTAATTAAAACGCTTTATAAAATTGACTTGTAAATGTCATATTACACTATTACCACTATCTAAATGTCAGATAATGGTAACAGGAAAAGTCAGTTATCATAACTGAAGTGAAACAGCAGTACACATGTACCTCTGATGCAATGTCAGTGCTACACAGGTACCTCTGATGTCATGCCAGTACTACACAGATACCTCTGATGTCATGCCAGTACTACACAGGTACCTCTGATGTCATGCCAGTACTACACAGATACCTCTGATGCAATGTCAGTGCTACATAGATACCTCTGATGTCATGTCAGTGCTACACAGATACCTCTGATGTCATGTCAGTGCTACACAAGTACCTCTGATGTCATGTCAGTGCTACACAGATACCTCTGATGCAATGTCAGTGCTACACAGGTACCTCTGATGTCATGTCAGTGCTACACAGGTACCTCTGATGTCATGTCAGTGCTACACAGTTACCTCTGATGTCATGTTAGTGCTACACAAGTACCTCTGACGTCATGTCAGTGCTACACAAGTACCTCTGATGTCATGTCAGTGCTACACAAATACCTCTGATGTCATGTCATTGCTAAACAGGTACCTCTGATGTCATGTCAGTGCTCTACAGATACCTCTGATGTCATGTCAGTGCTCTACAGATACCTCTGATGTCATGTCAGTGCTACACAGGTACCTCTGATGATGCCATGCCAGTACTACACAGATACCTCTGATGTCATGTCAGTGCTACACAGATACCTCTGATGTCATGTCAGTGCTATACAGATACCTCTGATGTTATGCCAATGCTACACAAGTACCTCTGATGTCATGTCAGTGCTACACAGATACCTCTGATGTCATGTCAGTGCTACACAGATACCTCTGATGTCATGTCAGTGCTATACAGATACCTCTGATGTTATGCTAATGCTACACAGGTACCTCTGATGTCATGTCAGTGCTACACAGGTACCTCTGATGTCATGTCAGTGCTACACAGGTACCTCTGATGTCATGTCAGTGCTACACAAGTACCTCCGATGTCATGTCAGTGCTACACAGATACCTCTGATGTCATGTCAGTGCTACACAGGTACCTCTGATGTCATGTCAGTGCTACACAGATACCTCTGATGTCATGTCAGTGCTACACAGATACCTCTGATGTCATGTCAGTGCTACACAGATACCTCTGATGTCATGTCAGTGCTATACAGATACCTCTGATGTTATGCCAATGCTACACAAGTACCTCTGATGTCATGTCAGTGCTACACAGATACCTCTGATGTCATGTCAGTGCTACACAGATACCTCTGATGTCATGTCAGTGCTACACAATTACCTCTGATGTCATGTCAGTGTTACACAGATACCTCTGATGTCATGTCAGTGTATCTGATGTCATGTCAGGGTCACACAGATATTTCTGATGTCATGTCAGTGCTAACAAGAGTAAATACATGTCATTAGATGTCAATTTAATAGGTGTTACTGATGAAATAACAGATTTTACTGGTACTAACAAACTGTCAGGTTACATAAATGATAAAAAGTGCTACTAAATAAGATGTTTACAGGGTCCTCGTCGGTGAGTATCATGGCATTTTCTTCCTCCGCAGCTTTTCTCTGGCGCATTTCAACGAGCAACTCCCGAAACTGTTCCTTCAGGTTCTCGATTTTTCGTCTGAGTTTGGTTTCCGAGCTTGAGTGCCGTCCATCAAGGTCAAGCTGGATTTTGAGTTCCTGAATTTCTTGTTGAATGATGGTCATTCTTATCTGGATCTGATGTGCGAAACAACAGAATCAACAAAAAGTGTGGAAAAAAACCAACAACACAAAGCTGATTCAAACAACTAAGATCTTCTTAAAGACCTAATATCTATTTTTATAAATATAAAAATATTTTATAGATATTTTTCTTATTTTGCTGTAAAACATTTACTAATTTTTTAAATAATGCTTTAATTTACTATTCCGACAAAATTCATATTCAATATGCAGGAACTCTTGTAAGACTAAGAAGATTGGATATTAGCACTGATTTATCCTGAGCTGCCTAACGTGTGCTTGGAACCACATGACATTTTTCTATGATGGCTAGAGCACAAGAATTTTATGTTGTCCTCAATGTATGAGAGTAAAATATGACTAATCCTTTTTCTTCCTCCTAATGTCCTCCCTGGACATCTCTTGTAGTTTTAGCATCCCTGTAAGAAAGGCTACAAGTTCTAAATTTATTTCTAAGCTAGAACATAGCTTAGGTCAACTTTCCTTCATACCACATAATGTTAAATGCCTGAACTGGTTAACTCTCATTTGGAATTTGTAATTCAAAGCTAATCTTGTCAATCAAATTTTAATTGTTGTCCTCCCCACAAATTTCTAAAAACTTATCAAGAAATGATATTCAGTATAGCCAACAGAAAATGTTCTTAGGGAGGTAGAATAACTCAGAATCATTCAACTATATGTAGAATACTATTTCATTTTAAAATTCAGTTACATTGAAATAAACCTGTAAATATATAAATGCCTAATATAAGTCAGTGAAATCATCGTTTGTTTGAAGGGTAATAAAAGATCATGTTGTTTGAACCAGGCATCAGTTATCTGTTATACTAGTTACATACATCATTCAAAATGCGGACACACACAAAAAAATGGTGCACATGCAGACATAATATCAGTGATGTCCTACAACTTCTACATTGTATATCTACATATCTATAACCAAGGAAGACATTATTCCTACCACAGCTTTAATCACTCTAATCACACAGATGTACACAACTGTACAACTACAAATCATGTAGGCCCAGTATATGTAAATACGATATTGATTACAGGTAGTTAAGATTAACTGATACATTTTGTATCAGCAATATTCAAGATAATATCATCGGCTTGTAATGGGATGGTAGGAGATGCTGCTTGTAAACACCAAAGTCCCTAAAATTCCTGTCTTACCTAGCTTTGCTCCAAGCTTATGCAAACATAGCTTTTCATTAAATGTACATTGAACCCCAATAATCTGTATGTCGAAATGTTAGGGAATAAATTACCGTAATGTTACATATTGACGAAGAACACAAAATTAGGCAGTCCAGAAAATTTGCAACCTGGACAGTTTAGACTGGAATCGAAGGTGTCCAGATTATTGGTTCACTGTAATATCATTCCCTTCTTTTCTCCATTTGACAGGTGGAAATGCTAACCGTCATAACTACGGTAGATACTGTGCTTTCCATACCAGGTTTTTCAAGACAATATATCCAGTGTTATGAATGAATCTAAATTGGTCATCTGGGATTTTGAACAAATCTTTAGAATGTTGTCAAGTGTCGGTTCAAGTGAAACCTAAAACAAATAATAACTAAGATTTCTGGATACTTACAAATAAGTTGGGTTTTTTTTTAAAGTCTTAATTCTGCATGGTTATAACTACATTATTCTTTTCAGAATTTTTCTGACATTATCGATTGTACCCAAAACAGCAAACGGTATGAGAGAACCTCGTTTGTAGTGGAGCACGAAGTAAGCAGAGTATCAAACAGGATTTCAATCAGATTGTGTTTATTGTAGAGTGAACAACAAGGGAGATAATCAACATTCCACCAGGATTATCACAGATGTCTTCTATACTTTTTCTTTAGTATTTCCTTCCAATTATTCAATATATGGCATAGAAACTAAAAAATAACTTCCCTATTCAGAAAAACATACGTGGAAAAATTTCTGGAAAATAGATGCAATAAACTGTAAATTGTTAAAATACCTATCTTACTTTCTAATAACTTTCATAAATGACCAAACCAACATGTAAAAGATCCTTTACAATTTAATGAATGGCAGCTCTGTGACCATGTTCTATTCCAATTACTACTACAAAGCACAATTAATAACAAGGCAAACCTATCAATGTATTCTGAGAAATAATGATACAGTACTATAAGAATCGAGGAACAATTGTTCAGGGACAGTTGTGTATGCTACGTAAAGCATGTCAAGATGTCACATATGTCCCTGAAGTTCATGACAAGAGCATTAAAAACCTGGTACAGCTTAATTCAAGTGTAGCCGACACATTTTGAAAGTTAGTAAGCAGCATCATAGCAGGTGTGCACATGATCTAAATGTTTCCTATTTTACAATTTTATTTTCTACACACTGTAACACCCACTATATAATGTATAATCCACACCGCCAGCTTACAAATCCACATACCTGTTCCACCGTCGGCTCGGCATGGATCTCACAGTCCAGTTGGTGGACCTCCATCTTTTTGGAAAGTTGTTCTCCCGGAATTCTTCGATTAGATAGCAGACTCGATAGGTCATTCATCTGACGACAGAAACAACATGTTTATACAATGTTAAAGTATGTTAAAGTATCTTAGTAAATAAAAGGCCTTAATTTACCTATTATCAAATCATAACACCAATAATATTACTTTAGAAACTATACATAATTACCAATAATTAAAAAAAAAAAAAAAAAAAAAACAACAAAACGCAATAGGTTAGGTGAGGCACTGTCGTCAGCCAATATAAACATGTCTGGAATCTAACTGTGGTTGAGAGGTAAAATTGTGTGTCCATGCATTTGTCATATTAATATTCTACACAACTGTACTGTACAAACAAACATATCGATATTCATGTGCTTCTTAAAACAGGGTTCAAGCAGTCAAGAAAAGGCAATTAAATTCAGGACATTTCATATTTATACAAACTTTTTTGAATGATAGTTAGTTCCATAATGGTCCAAAAATTAACATTTGTTTACACTGAACTTTATCTCAGACCATCTGAAACTTTACAACTTAAAATGCCTCAATTAAAAAATAGGCCTACAAATAGGATTACAAATGCAGTATTATGAAGTTTCAAGTTTTCTTGCTTCTAGTTATTTTTCTTCTGTTTGAACCCTAGCTGTTATTTACAATGTGCCTTTTAAATCTAAATATGAAAGTATGAAAGTTGCTAGTTGAATGGATCCCCTCCTGTGTGAGGGCAACTTATGTATCATTTCCATCTTATAAGTAATAAACGTCTTTTTTTTTTACCAACGTATATGTGAATTTTTAAACAAAATTATTGGCTATTTTTCATTATTATAACTGCAGTCAAATATCAAAGAGCACAGAAAGCGACCTGTGATGCTGTAAACCAAGCTGATTTAAAGGCAAGATATAACATCAAAGAGGCTTCCTCCCATTTTGTAACAAAGGGGCACAACTCTGAAAAAGGTGGAGGTATTTTGATCCAATATAGATTACGCACAGCTACACTGTATCAGCAAGTTTTGTTGTAATCATGGCAGTAGTTTAGTAGTTGATTGATCGTTGTGTCTACAGACGGATAGACGGACTGACAGAGACAATCTGAATCCAGTATACCTCACCACCTAACTTCAATGGGGTGTTATGTAAAAAATTCTTATTGCAACAGCTGCCATCGTATTTGACGCACAAGAAAAATATATACCATCTATTAACAAGAGAGATTAAGTCATATATACTTACGATGGAAATGAAATCCTTGGTCAGCATCTCTGGATTGGGCAGGACTGATCTGTCAGCCATCACAGACATTCGCACTTGATCACCATAGGTGAAGAATGAGATTGCCACGGCAACCTGATGGATAGGTGGCATCCAGCATATAACAGATTTAATTTGTTTGGTGGCTATTTTCAGGGTTGTCTCAGGTCCTGGCAGGTCAGAAATGATACAAGTACACTTGCTGTAAAGAGACCTCCACATGGAATACAGCCACCTCTGAGGCAATATGGTGGACGATAACAATAGGGCCCCTTGTGTAACGGAGAAAAATGCTATACTACCGATCTTGTCCATGATATGTTTGACCCGCCAAAGACGTGGTATTGCACCTTCAGTGTTTGACGGAATCGGGACAGGAATGAACAAACAGTCATTGTTGTGAAGATGAAGAGGAGAAGGCCCCGAGTGATAGTGGACTGGCACCAGGGCTTTCATGTCGTATGGATTTGGAATTCCATTTGTCTGTAGATAGTTGCGTAGACATCCCGCAGTGACAGACAGAAATATATCATTAAGGGTAGAGCGTGTCACCTGGGATATACGCGTGGCTTGCTCCAGACTGTAAGGTGCTGACCAAGCCACCACCTGTTTACCTGTCATGTGAATGTGCTGACCATGTAACATGTTGAAGTCTGGCTTTTTGAACACATACTGTTTCAAAAACACCAAAGGACCACTGAAGAATGCTTGTACAGCATTACAGAAACGCCGGCGACTTGAGAACTTTGGCATTGCGATAGTAATAGATTCCATATCAACAATGGCCTTATACAGAAGTTGTACAAGCGAGATTCCATCAGCTATACAAGGATGTATTCGTAATAACACAACGGTGTCTCGCTGGTCTGCAAAGTCTGTTAGAACCTGAATCTCCCACAAAGGATGATGCATAGACAGGGGTTTAGAACTAGACTCTGATATATATTCCTGTAGGTCCTCCATGTTTTCTATGGACGACGGCATATTGAACACGTGATTATTGATAAGGAAGCTCTCATCCTGGATCCATGTTGGACCAGAAAACGTTTGCATAATTTTCCTGGTAAATTTTGGATATAACCTTTTCCCACTTTTATCGGTTGCTTTGATTAAGCGATTTCTCACCAACTCACGAATTTTGTACGTTGTAAGACCATACTCAACTATAACAACACACTGATAAACAACATTGCTTGTTTCCAAATTTTCTGCCCATGCTCTCTCCTTTCGCGATAGATGAGTTCCACATTGGCACTTGTTTCCATAGCAACAACAGCATGAAAATAGCTTTTTCAATAAGAAACACAATGGAAAAAGAACAATGAATATGGCCGCCAGTGGTAAAAACAGCACAAAGCCTGCAATGAGAAACAGAAACAAACCTAACAAGGAAGAACATATACTTTTCTCACTCAGGTGTTTGAGTGTTGTGTAGGGAGCGCTGGGGAAGCTATGAGTCAGCCCATGCCGTCTGTATCCATCGAGGGTCGGGAAGGCCAATTCATCATCTTCTGCCTGATTGGCATGAATGTCATTAGCTATGAGACTGTCTATGTCTATATACGTGTCCTTTTGTTGGGAGGGGGAGGACGGAATGGAGGGACTATGGGAGTTTATACGGTAAAACGCTGACCGCCGTACATCCCCCAGGGACATGGTCCGCTGTTTAGGAATGTTCCCACTGTAGCTGTTCTGTGTCCCTGCCGAGTTATGTGAGACATTGTTTTTTGATTGATCAAATGTCTGCCAGCTCTCTGGAGTCTTTTGACTTTGGGACTTTTGGATTTGGTTATAAGGTGCCGCGGGAATATTCTTGCCTGCGTTATAGTCACTGGTTGCCTGCAGCATCTGGGCCTTGTTGCGCAGAGTTGCCAAATCTGTGGAGATGCTCCTGGACAGTTTGTAATAGCTTTCAGGGAGTTCTCTCCCCTTTCTGTTGATGAAGGAGTCATCTGCAGTTGTCTGTCCATCTCTTTGTAGCTGCTGCAGCTTCGCTCGTCGTTTCTGCATGTTTTTGTCCCAGGTTGCATATTTTTTAGATCTTTCTGCACGACTGCTTTTGGAATCACTTCTGATGCTCTGATCTTCAGATCCATCATACCCATCGTATTTTTTTCTGCCTTTGTCCCGTCCTGCACCTGTGTCATGATTCTGACTATTTTGTACATGATGGTTCGAAGACTTGACCTCATCTCTTCTCTCTCTTGCCATGTCAATGCCTCTGGTGGACAAATGTGGCTCAGATGACCGTCGACTAATGTAACCATGGCTACTACTCGACTGAGGGTAAGCTCCAGATTTTGAAGACTTATGGACACCTGGTTTCCTTTTGTTTCCATGGCGATGGTCATCACTATGCTCGTCCATCTGGTGGTCTACATGTTGATGGCGATCATCTTTGTCCTGATCTGCAAGAACAAAAATAAATGCAACACTTTAGGTACTTGCCTACATATTTACAGAATCTAATATAATACACATTTCAAATACGTTAATATATTGCTAAAGCAGAGTTTTATGACATCTTATAACAAATTAATACAAAGGGAATACATATATATATATAATGTACAATTCATATGTTTACTATCTAACATGTACAAGTAAACAATATTCTGATAGATCCTCAAGTTTAATTATGTTGATGAAATAAAAAGAAACCATTTTGTTCAAACCATTTTATTTTGAGGTGTTAAATTCCTGACATTACGTCAAATATCAATACGTACTTTGTTAGCACGATTTATATTACATGTTATAATAAACTAGTGATCTCCCTACCAAATGTCATTATCTGAATGAATGTCATCTCTCACATTGTTTTCCTGCTATCCAAATGGTTCACCAGAGTAAAAAGTACATGTATGCATGTGCTAAGAGTGAGCTTCCCTTTTAGTATAGTGGTTGAGTGTCCATCTTGTGATCAATTTTAAGAGTTGCAAGTTTGAGCCCCAGCAGTGGCATTGACACTCCTGGACTCCAAGGGTAGAACTATGGGAGTGCTGGATGCTTCCATAGAAACAGTGAACATATTGAGACTTTGGGAACAGAACAGTTAACAGAGGAGAGAGTTTTATACATCACCTTATTTTGAGAATGTCTCTTTTGTCAGGCTGGTAGAGTGTGACCAGAGAGCTAGTTTGAGCCCTGGTGATGGCAAGATCCATCAACAAGCTGATAATACTACCTCTCTGGTCACACTCAACAGTTAGTGTAAACATTCTGGTACATCATTTTATTTAAATCTCAAGACTGTATGAGGATCCTCCTGGGGGAAAAAACCAGAGTACCCTGAGGAAATCTACAGCAAGACAGGCAAGGTACCTGTTACCAATATAAATATCACCTGACTTTTAACTAGCAAGATAATTTATCTGTAGCTTTCAGTATACGCATTTAAAGATTTTAATTTTAGCTGAAACACAATATTTATTCATGATTTGGCTTAAACGTAACAAATTACAAAATCCTTTTTTTCTAAATATTGTCTCAATTTGTTTTCACAATTAATTTGGTTTGTTTGCATGATATTTTACAAACAACAGTCATGGCCAATTTTCATCAAATGGAAAATTACTAGTAGCAAAATATTGTTCAATAAAAAGGAGCATTAGATAAGTTAACAAGAGGTTCCAAATTTTATCAGGCAGTGCAAATAAATTTGATTACCATGCATTCTGTCACACTTGCATAATTTTATGACCGGAATCTTATAATCTTTTCCATATATGACTCTTACGAAACATAAATAATGAGACAATGTTTGTGAGAGCTATGAGACTTACTGATGCTGGCGGACACATCGCCTACCCTCCTGCTATGACGAATCATCTTTCTCTATTAAATGTCACTTGAGAGATCTGTATAGCCACCAGATTACTGTAAGCACAGCCATCAAGTCTCCTGTTGACTTTCAATGGAGACTGGTCACAGAAATCCTCTCCCACATCAAACAACAATTAATTTTATTCATTGAATAATGTGAATCTCTGCCTGCTGCCACCATTGATTCTGGTGTCTTGATATAATTACCAAGAATCTTTTACTAAAACCAGCAAATAATCAGACCACCACCCTGCCAAATAAGTAATCACAGTGATGGCTTCCAGAGACAGGATTGTCCTTGGGCTGCCCTATAGTCAGTCACAGCGCCACAAGTTCATCTCTCCTGGGCACATATCAAAAGCCAAAAATTATGAAAATAGAATTAAAATCTTTATATAGCCTCTCCCTGTGTATCGCAATTTAACTTATTACCTCACGTATGAGTACTTTATGTCTGACTTTTATCAAAGTTAAAGGAGCATGTCAATAATTGTATAGTAGATTAAGGTTTAATTTTGACAAGTGTGAATTATACCGTATAGTGTAATTTGTACATGTGTTTAGTGCAGTCTGTCATTCAGCTGACCGAGCATGCTACTTTGGCTCAGTTTGAAAAGTCAATGGTTTTGATGCAAGGGACCTGGCCCAGTACCTATAGTCTTTGTGCATGACACAAATAGCAGAAAAGAGTACAGTACTTCTGAATTAGCAATATCATACCAACAGTTATAAGTTTATTCAGACTTGCATCACAAGCAAATCTCATCTAATATGTAATAATTATGTAAGGTTTTGAAGGCTGCGGTATCATACTACTGTCACCAGTCAGTAGGACATCTCAGCAAGACAAACTAGAATTGTCGTACAGCAGGCCAACATATACCCCCTCCCCCCTATTGTTTTGTATCGTGTTCTGATATGAAATCCCTTCAGTAGTTTTGTATCGTGTTCTGATATGAAAGAAATCCCTTCAGCTGTTTTGTATCAAAGGGTTATAACTTTGATAAAGGTTGAGGTATGATACACATCTGCACTGTATAAAGATTATTAAGTTCCGTTGAAATCTCTCTAGTAGTTTTGGAAGAGTAGTCGGTTGATAGATGTGACTACAAATGGACAAATGATAATGTAGATCCAGTTTATGAGATACCTATAGGATGTTTTAAACTTCAGCATTAGATTTGTCTTTTACCATGTCAAATTATATTGCCACCTCACTGAATTATACTACTAGTGGGACTGTCAACCGAGTAATCCAGTATGTTCGCCAGGGGAGAAAATGACGCTAAAATGGAGAAAGCGTAGAGGAAATAATGAAGAAAAAATAGATTGAATAGAACATATAAGATTCTTTTCAAAATGAAAAAAAAAAATGTCTTTAAGATGCGGTCAATCTTCATGAGTCACCACAAACTCTGATAAACATTTAAGCTTGAGGATGTGTTATACACAGGATATGTTGATGGTTTGACACGAGATATTAAACTGTATCCCCAAAACCCTAACCTGTCTGTACACACCAAGGAGATGTAAGCCCCCTTTTATACACTGTAAGTACATAGATATATTGATTCTTCATTTGCATGGTCATCACAAGGAACCAGACACACAATGTCAGCTAATCACGGTACATGTATAAAATAATTACTCTAGAGAGTTGCAGCTGATGATGACTCCATTGACCACTGAAATACAACCACTATATATGAAGCCGATGAGCCAGCTTGAAGCCCTCCAGCACAAATTGTCTAATTTTTTGGACAAAGGACAATGAATTGGGGAGGAGAGGAAATCAATAACTGTTGGGTGTCATAGAGCAGGCACGGAGCACCTCTATGTACCAGAGGGATGGCGCTCACACTTATAACTAACACAATAGTCTGGTGTGCATACTGTATTTAATGTAATCATTGTTTGTATCATACATCCAAGCAATCTGTACTGTATTTAAAAGTACCGTATTTCACCCTAAGAAGAATCCCCTCACTTTTTTCGAGGTATGCAGACTGAAAATGTGGATACCATAGAGTTTTTCTATCATTTGTGCCTTACTTTGTACAATTTTGTGAATGGTCTAAGTCTCCTTTAGCATCACCGCAATGTTTTCAATCTGGGTTCTTATTGAGTCCAATATGGTAAAATCATCAAAGTAATCGGTACTATATTTAGCCTAAAAGTTGTTTGTATGACACAATAATATATATCAAATTAATCTTTAATAATTGACCATCTGATCTTGATACATCAACACACAATACACTGTAGTCTCTTTGTAATGATGGATTATACATCAAAATACACTGTACTGTTTTTAAATAGAATAATTATGGAATCATTATCTAGTTCATATAAATTGAGTAAAGGAGCATGTTTTCTGCTGATAAGGACATGTAAAACACGCAGTTTACTTAATTCACATAATACACAAAGTTTTACACATCCTGTCATCGTAAGTAGATTAAAGTCAGTCATATGTCTATATTGGCTAACAGTAGTATAAATAGCATCAGTAATGTTCAGTGGCTTACCACTGTATAAATAGCATCAGTAATGCAATCTTCTCACATATATTAGCCTTTATAGTCACTGCCAACTATTTAACTCCTTCCTGTCAGGGGTTTTGCCATTTTTTTCAAACAGTGTAAACTTCGAAAACTTACATATATATATCCAATACAAAATCAGAGTAAAGTATGGAACATCAATCAAAATCAGATTTTATAACAAAGACATGAAATATCAGAGTAGCTTCAGTTATCATGGGAGCCATGGTAGTGCACTAAACGTCATTATGACTACCTTAACCTTGGGTCATGGTAGTGCACTATAACTCATTATAATGACCTTAACCTTGGGTCATGGTAGTGCACTATAACTCATTATAATGACCTTGACCTTGAGCCATGACAATGCACTTCATCTCATTATAATGACCTTAACCTTGGGTCATGGTAGTGCACTATAACTCATTATAATGACCTTGACCTTGAGCCATGACAATGCACTTCATCTCATTATAATGACCTTGACCTTGGGCCAAGGTAGTGCACTACATCTCATTACAATGATCTTGACCTTGGGCAATGGTAGTTCACTACATCTCATTATAATGATCTTGACCTTGGGCCATGGTAGTTCACTACATCTCATTATAATGACCTTGACCTTGAAGAGTTGTTACTGATAGAAGTACAGTGGACTGCCACATCAGATGATGAATGTATTTGGTTTCAATTTACTTTATATCCTTTTATCAGCTATTGCTATTTTAAGTACACATTCCCTTTATACTGCGTGGTGATTGTGGAGGTATTTTGGGAGACTGTGGTATAGACAAAACAGTGCATCTAAACCATTCACATTATTCCAAAAATCACTGTCAAAATCCTTGTGTTCTGAATAATAAACAGAAGCAATAGCTATCACTTTTATAAATTTAGTGTGTCTTGGCCAATGATCAAACTTTACAGCCTTCCTCAAATGGGCTAACATTTGACTCAACCGGTTGCATGAGAAATAATATAATGAAGAAAAATAAGATACCAGTAGAAAAAAATGATGTAAAAAGAAATGTGTTACTCAATTAAATATCAACTATTACAGATATCAATAAACATCTGCAAGCAATCAATAATACAATGACCTTCACCCCATCAAGTAGAGACTTGACCAGTTTATAATGACCTTCATCCCATCAAATAGTGACATGGCCAGGTAATACTTACAGATGTATGATGAACTTGACCCCATTGGGTGATCACTGGGTCAATGTGATGTACATTATTGTATTATTGTTTCTGCTGTACAACATCAGTTGTTTTACTGGGTCAGTTGTTTCAGACTTTGATCTTGACCCTATTGGAATTTGCTTTGGTCAGCTGATACTGACAGCAGTCCTGTATCACAAACCTCTTCCAGCAGAAATAAGAGGAATGAAGAATGATAATATCCTTGTAAATGTTGTGAGGGGGATGAGGCCCGAATGATAATGCTCTACAAGGGAGAGTGAAGGAGCGTATGTATAGACTAGAGAGATGTGGGGGGTTGGATTGATGATGGATGACACAGTTAAATGATGTGAAAGGGTGGGGTGGGGTAGGCTGTCTGTTGATGAAGAATGGGGCCAGGTCTCCCCCCTATGTAGTGGGTAATTGGAGTTGAAGCATCATTAATTACCATCAGACCAACTGCTACTACTGTTATGAAGTCATCAGGGCCGATGGAAGGTTTCAACATCCACTGACATTTTAAATAGGTGTGTAGACACAGACTTTAACAGGTTCAAGTTTACAACCATCTGACAGGTATCAGATGGGAGCTTCACTCACACACCTGTCAGAGTGGTACACCACCATTCACAGGAGCTGTACAAATCTATCTGACAAGATACCCAGCCGTGCATCACAGACATATTCTCAGAGGATAAACAACCCACTCAGAATAAATATTTGGTTATATGGTAATTAAGGGACATAATCCAAGTTTTACAGAAAAACGTTGGATGAATGGGCATTTTAGGAGTGGCAGGGGAAACAGATTACAGCAGGATCAGAAGATCGAGTCTCTGAGCCTCAAGGTCATTGTATGATAGAATCAATGTTGGTACAAAACATCTGTTGTTTTCAACACTTTAATTAAGATCAATTATTGATTTTCTGTAAGAATAACAAATGGTATAAACAAAGTGAACAGCTGGCAAAGTGTGTGGCATTAAACAACAAACTTACCTGTTAAAATTATATTTCAGGACACACAGGCTCCAAACTTATACTGGTAGAAATTCCTTTGATCTTGTTGTAAATCCCAGAAAACTTGAAGTTAGAAAACAAACAAGTTACACACAAACTATTCCGTAGGAATCCAAAGATAGCTCAGCTTCCAGTTTGGTCTTTACAAATCCTGCAGAAAATCAGAAAAAAGAGGTTTGATATCCCTGGACTATGTATCTAGGGCAGACTTGTGTGGGGCATCACTGCTCCATATGCCAGCAGCTACAGCTTCTGGATTACTGATACTGCTTCACTAAAGCTGCTTCCTTAGTTCATTATTTCATGTCTAGGTAAAGACTTCTAATGTAAAATCATTGATAACCTTGGTAAAGCACATTGTTTACAGTTGTACTCACCACCAATGTAGATTCCATGAGTGTGCCAGCAGCCTGAGTACTATAGAGACTGCCTACAGCACATATACACAGACACCTGGGGACATAATGTTTGTAACATTATAGCCTCCCCAACTGTGTGAATTACTGCTAATAGGTCACTGATCCCTAACCCCAGGAGTAAAATCATTTTCCGCTCATCTGGTTGGGTCAGCCTTCTATTCAGCACCAACCACAGATTCCTACCCCAAGGGGCCAGATCATTTCTGTCTAATCTCTAGGTCATCCTACCATTCAGTATCAGTACTGATCCCTACCCAGGGTTCCCATCCTACTGTACCCACAGGGACACCACCAGCACTACCCACTAACCTCCGAGTCATCATACCTTATCCCCTGATGCAGAGGTAACAGAATTCCCCACTTATCTGGGTTACCCTAGCGAACCCATCCTACCTTAACCACCACCCCCCCTCTACTGTACCCTGCATTACCCACTAACCTCCAGGTCATCATACTTTACCCATAAAGTTTGGAGGTAATTAGAATAATTCCTACTGCATCCATGGGATTATAAGACTCTTCCATATGTACACATGAAGGTTAGGGGGTATTCAACCCAAGGGGCCAGAAAATGTGGTAAAACCCCCTGGCTTGCAGAGGGTTTTACCACATTTTGTGACCCCGAAGGTGGAATATCCCCTAACCGCCATGTATAAATAATGAAAGAATCTTTTTCTCACATATAATTACCAAATTTCCTTTAAAATATCTTCCGGTCATTAATTTTACTTCATTTATCAGCTTTTTTATTACCCTGACTACGGACCCATTATATTGCAAAATATGCTGGGGGGTCTCAAGAACGGTCACATAAGACAGGGAGTCGTTACATATGTTTAGGGGTCGCTCAGAAAGTCTCGACTGTACATAATTTTATACTAAAACAATACCATATTCTTATAGAGCATATCTGAAAGTTTGCAGACAAAATAAGATCATTTTGTATCTTATCTGAGTGAATGTAAAATTCTCTGAAAAAAATATTCATGACCTGACCAACTTTTTTCCTGTACCCAACCACATAGTACACATATGCCTACACATCCCCCAAATATATAGTGCAAATATTCAAAAGGAAAGAACAATCAAAGAGAAAGTTGATTTTATGGTATGGATCCTATAGTTTGATCACCTGTCTACAGTTTGGAGGTGTCTGTGATCGGGTATGAGTCCTATAGTTAGATCACCTGTCTACAGTTTGGAGGTGTCTGTGATCAGGTATGAGTCCTGTAGTTAGATCTCCTGTCTACAGTTTGGAGGTGTCTGTGATCAGGTATGAGTCCTATAGTTAGATCACCTGTCTACAGTTTGGGGGTGTCTGTGACCAGGTATGAGTCCTATAGTTAGATCACTGTCTACAGTTTGGAGGTGTCTGTGACCAGGTATGAGTCCTATAGTTAGATCACCTGTCTACAGTTTGGAGGTGTCTGTGACCAGGTATGAGTCCTTAGTTAGATCACCTGTCTACAGTTTGGAGGTGTCTGTGACCAGGTATGAGTCCTATAGTTAGATCACCTGTCTACATTTGGAGGTGTCTGTGATCAGGTAGGCCTATAGTTATCACTGTCTACAGTTTGGAGGTGTGGATCAGTATAGTCCTATAGTTAGATCACCTGTCTACAGTTTGGAGGTGTCTGTGATCAGGTATGAGTCCTATAGTTAGATCACCTGTCTACAGTTTGGAGGTGTCCGTGATCAGGTATGAGTCCTATAGTTAGATCACCTGTCTACAGTTTGGAGGTGTCTGTGACCAGGTATGAGTCCTATAGTTAGATCACCTGTCTACAGTTTGGAGGTGTCTGTGACCAGGTATGAGTCCTATAGTTAGATCACCTGTCTACAGTTTGGAGGTGTCTGTGACCAGGTATGAGTCCTATAGTTAGATCACCTGTCTACAGTTTGGAGGTGTCAGTGACCAGGTATGAGTCCTATAGTTAGATCACCTGTCTACAGTTTGGAGGTGTCTGTGACCAGGTATGAGTCCTATAGTTAGATCACCTGTCTACAGTTTGGAGGTGTCTGTGATCAGGTATGAGTCCTATAGTTAGATCACCTGTCTACAGTTTGGAGGTGTCTGTGACCAGGTATGAGTCCTATAGTTAGATCACCTGTCTACAGTTTGGAGGTGTCAGTGACCAGGTATGAGTCCTATAGTTAGATCACCTGTCTACAGTTTGGAGGTGTCTGTGACCAGGTATGAGTCCTATAGTTAGATCACCTGTCTACAGTTTGGAGGTGTCTGTGACCAGGTATGAGTCCTATAGTTAGATCACCTGTCTACAGTTTGGAGGTGTCTGTGACCAGGTATGAGTCCTATAGTTAGATCACCTGTCTACAGTTTGGAGGTGTCTGTGATCAGGTATGGAGTCCTTATAGTTAGATCACCTGTCTACAGTTGGAGGTGTCATGACCAGGTATGAGTCCTATAGTTAGATCACCTGTCTACAGTTTGGAGGTGTCTGTGATCAGGTATGAGTCCTATAGTTAGATCACCTGTCTACAGTTTGGAGGTGTCTGTGACAGGTATGAGTCCTATAGTTAGATCACCTGTCTACAGTTTGGAGGTGTCTGTGATCAGGTATGAGTCCTATAGTTAGATCACCTGTCTACAGTTTGGAGGTGTCTGTGACAGTATGGTATGTTAGTCCTATAGTTAGATCACCTGTCTACATTTGGAGGTGTCTGTGATCAGTATGAGTCCTATAGTTAGATCACCTGTCTACAGTTTGGAGGTGTCTGTGATCAGGTATGAGTCCTATAGTTAGATCACCTGTCTACAGTTTGGAGGTGTCTGTGACCAGGTATGAGTCCTATAGTTAGATCACCTGTCTACAGTTTGGAGGTGTCTGTGATCAGGTATGAGTCCTATAGTTAGATCACCTGTCTACAGTTTGGAGGTGTCTGTGACCAGGTATGAGTCCTATAGTTAGATCACCTGTCTACAGTTTGGAGGTGTCTGTGATCAGGTATGAGTCCTATAGTTAGATCACCTGTCTACAGTTTGGAGGTGTCTGTGATCAGGTATGAGTCCTATAGTTAGATCACCTGTCTACAGTTTGGAGGTGTCTGTGACCAGGTATGAGTCCTATAGTTAGATCACCTGTCTACAGTTTGGAGGTGTCTGTGACCAGGTATGAGTCCTATAGTTAGATCACCTGTCTACAGTTTGGAGGTGTCTGTGATCAGGTATGAGTCCTATAGTTAGATCACCTGTCTACAGTTTGGAGGTGTCTGTGACCAGGTATGAGTCCTATAGTTAGATCACCTGTCTACAGTTTGGAGGTGTCTGTGATCAGGTATGAGTCCTATAGTTAGATCACCTGTCTACAGTTTGGAGGTGTCTGTGACCAGGTATGAGTCCTATAGTTAGATCACCTGTCTACAGTTTGGAGGTGTCTGTGACCAGGTATGAGTCCTATAGTTAGATCACCTGTCTACAGTTTGGAGGTGTCTGTGACCAGGTATGAGTCCTATAGTTAGATCACCTGTCTACAGTTTGGAGGTGTCTGTGACCAGGTATGAGTCCTATAGTTAGATCACCTGTCTACAGTTTGGAGGTGTCAGTGACCAGGTATGAGTCCTATAGTTAGATCACCTGTCTACAGTTTGGAGGTGTCTGTGACCAGGTATGAGTCCTATAGTTAGATCACCTGTCTACAGTTTGGAGGTGTCTGTGATCAGGTATGAGTCCTATAGTTAGATCACCTGTCTACAGTTTGGAGGTGTCTGTGACCAGGTATGAGTCCTATAGTTAGATCACCTGTCTACAGTTTGGAGGTGTCTGTGACCAGGTATGAGTCCTATAGTTAGATCACCTGTCTACATTTTGGAGGTGTCTGTGATCAGGTATGAGTCCTATAGTTAGATCACCTGTCTACAGTTTGGAGGTGTCTGTGATCAGGTATGAGTCCTATAGTTAGATCACCTGTCTACAGTTTGGAGGTGTCTGTGACCAGGTATGAGTCCTATAGTTAGATCACCTGTCTACAGTTTGGAGGTGTCTGTGATCAGGTATGAGTCCTATAGTTAGATCACCTGTCTACAGTTTGGAGGTGTCTGTGACCAGGTATGAGTCCTATAGTTAGATCACCTGTCTACAGTTTGGAGGTGTCTGTGACCAGGTATGAGTCCTATATAGTTAGATCACCTGTCTACAGTTTGGAGGTGTCTGTGACCAGGTATGAGTCCTATAGTTAGATCACCTGTCTACAGTTTGGAGGTGTTTGTGACCAGGTATGAGTCCTATAGTTAGATCACCTGTCTACAGTTTGGAGGTGTCTGTGACCAGGTATGAGTCCTATAGTTAGATCACCTGTCTACAGTTTGGAGGTGTCTGTGACCAGGTATGAGTCCTATAGTTAGATCACCTGTCTACAGTTTGGAGGTGTCTGTGACCAGGTATGAGTCCTATAGTTAGATCACCTGTCTACAGTTTGGAGGTGTCTGTGACCAGGTATGAGTCCTATAGTTAGATCACCTGTCTACAGTTTGGAGGTGTCTGTGACCAGGTATGAGTCCTATAGTTAGATCACCTGTCTACAGTTTGGAGGTGTCTGTGACCAGGTATGAGTCCTATAGTTAGATCACCTGTCTACAGTTTGGAGGTGTCTGTGACCAGGTATGAGTCCTATAGTTAGATCACCTGTCTACAGTTTGGAGGTGTCTGTGACCAGGTATGAGTCCTATAGTTAGATCACCTGTCTACAGTTTGGAGGTGTCTGTGACCAGGTATGAGTCCTATAGTTAGATCACCTGTCTACAGTTTGGAGGTGTCTGTGACCAGGTATGAGTCCTATAGTTAGATCACCTGTCTACAGTTTGGAGGTGTCTGTGACCAGGTATGAGTCCTATAGTTAGATCACCTGTCTACAGTTTGGAGGTGTCTGTGATCAGGTATGAGTCCTATAGTTAGATCACCTGTCTACAGTTTGGAGGTGTCTGTGACCAGGTATGAGTCCTATAGTTAGATCACCTGTCTACAGTATTGGAGGTGTCTGTGACCAGGTATGAGTCCTATAGTTAGATCACCTGTCTACAGTTTGGAGGTGTCTGTGACCAGGTATGAGTCCTATAGTTAGATCACCTGTCTACAGTTTGGAGGTGTCTGTGACCAGGTATGAGTCCTATAGTTAGATCACCTGTCTACAGTTTGGAGGTGTCTGTGACCAGGTATGAGTCCTATAGTTAGATCACCTGTCTACAGTTTGGAGGTGTCTGTGACCAGGTATGAGTCCTATAGTTAGATCACCTGTCTACAGTTTGGAGGTGTCTGTGACCAGGTATGAGTCCTATAGTTAGATCACCTGTCTACAGTTTGGAGGTGTCTGTGACCAGGTATGAGTCCTATAGTTAGATCACCTGTCTACAGTTTGGAGGTGTCTGTGACCAGGTATGAGTCCTATAGTTAGATCACCTGTCTACAGTTTGGAGGTGTCTGTGACCAGGTATGAGTCCTATAGTTAGATCACCTGTCTACAGTTTGGAGGTGTCTGTGACCAGGTATGAGTCCTATAGTTAGATCACCTGTCTACAGTTTGGAGGTGTCTGTGACCAGGTATGAGTCCTATAGTTAGATCACCTGTCTACAGTTTGGAGGTGTCTGTGACCAGGTATGAGTCCTATAGTTAGATCACCTGTCTACAGTTTGGAGGTGTCTGTGACCAGGTATGAGTCCTATAGTTAGATCACCTGTCTACAGTTTGGAGGTGTCTGTGACCAGGTATGAGTCCTATAGTTAGATCACCTGTCTACAGTTTGGAGGTGTCTGTGACCAGGTATGAGTCCTATAGTTAGATCACCTGTCTACAGTTTGGAGGTGTCTGTGACCAGGTATGAGTCCTATAGTTAGATCACCTGTCTACAGTTTGGAGGTGTCTGTGACCAGGTATGAGTCCTATAGTTAGATCACCTGTCTACAGTTTGGAGGTGTCTGTGACCAGGTATGAGTCCTATAGTTAGATCACCTGTCTACAGTTTGGAGGTGTCTGTGACCAGGTATGAGTCCTATAGTTAGATCACCTGTCTACAGTTTGGAGGTGTCTGTGACCAGGTATGAGTCCTATAGTTAGATCACCTGTCTACAGTTTGGAGGTGTCTGTGACCAGGTATGAGTCCTATAGTTAGATCACCTGTCTACAGTTTGGAGGTGTCTGTGACCAGGTATGAGTCCTATAGTTAGATCACCTGTCTACAGTTTGGAGGTGTCTGTGACCAGGTATGAGTCCTATAGTTAGATCACCTGTCTACAGTTTGGAGGTGTCTGTGACCAGGTATGAGTCCTATAGTTAGATCACCTGTCTACAGTTTGGAGGTGTCTGTGACCAGGTATGAGTCCTATAGTTAGATCACCTGTCTACAGTTTGGAGGTGTCTGTGACCAGGTATGAGTCCTATAGTTAGATCACCTGTCTACAGTTTGGAGGTGTCTGTGACCAGGTATGAGTCCTATAGTTAGATCACCTGTCTACAGTTTGGAGGTGTCTGTGACCAGGTATGAGTCCTATAGTTAGATCACCTGTCTACAGTTTGGAGGTGTCTGTGACCAGGTATGAGTCCTATAGTTAGATCACCTGTCTACAGTTTGGAGGTGTCTGTGACCAGGTATGAGTCCTATAGTTAGATCACCTGTCTACAGTTTGGAGGTGTCTGTGACCAGGTATGAGTCCTATAGTTAGATCACCTGTCTACAGTTTGGAGGTGTCTGTGACCAGGTATGAGTCCTATAGTTAGATCACCTGTCTACAGTTTGGAGGTGTCTGTGACCAGGTATGAGTCCTATAGTTAGATCACCTGTCTACAGTTTGGAGGTGTCTGTGACCAGGTATGAGTCCTATAGTTAGATCACCTGTCTACAGTTTGGAGGTGTCTGTGACCAGGTATGAGTCCTATAGTTAGATCACCTGTCTACAGTTTGGAGGTGTCTGTGACCAGGTATGAGTCCTATAGTTAGATCACCTGTCTACAGTTTGGAGGTGTCTGTGACCAGGTATGAGTCCTATAGTTAGATCACCTGTCTACAGTTTGGAGGTGTCTGTGACCAGGTATGAGTCCTATAGTTAGATCACCTGTCTACAGTTTGGAGGTGTCTGTGACCAGGTATGAGTCCTATAGTTAGATCACCTGTCTACAGTTTGGAGGTGTCTGTGACCAGGTATGAGTCCTATAGTTAGATCACCTGTCTACAGTTTGGAGGTGTCTGTGACCAGGTATGAGTCCTATAGTTAGATCACCTGTCTACAGTTTGGAGGTGTCTGTGACCAGGTATGAGTCCTATAGTTAGATCACCTGTCTACAGTTTGGAGGTGTCTGTGACCAGGTATGAGTCCTATAGTTTAGATCACCTGTCTACAGTTTGGAGGTGTCTGTGACCAGGTATGAGTCCTATAGTTAGATCACCTGTCTACAGTTTGGAGGTGTCTGTGACCAGGTATGAGTCCTATAGTTAGATCACCTGTCTACAGTTTGGAGGTGTCTGTGATCAGGTATGAGTCCTATAGTTAGATCACCTGTCTACAGTTTGGAGGTGTCTGTGACCAGGTATGAGTCCTATAGTTAGATCACCTGTCTACAGTTTGGAGGTGTCTGTGACCAGGTATGAGTCCTATAGTTAGATCACCTGTCTACAGTTTGGAGGTGTCTGTGACCAGGTATGAGTCCTATAGTTAGATCACCTGTCTACAGTTTGGAGGTGTCTGTGACCAGGTATGAGTCCTATAGTTAGATCACCTGTCTACAGTTTGGAGGTGTCTGTGACCAGGTATGAGTCCTATAGTTAGATCACCTGTCTACAGTTTGGAGGTGTCTGTGACCAGGTATGAGTCCTATAGTTAGATCACCTGTCTACAGTTTGGAGGTGTCTGTGACCAGGTATGAGTCCTATAGTTAGATCACCTGTCTACAGTTTGGAGGTGTCTGTGATCAGGTATGAGTCCTATAGTTAGATCACCTGTCTACAGTTTGGAGGTGTCTGTGACCAGGTATGAGTCCTATAGTTAGATCACCTGTCTACAGTTTGGAGGTGTCTGTGACCAGGTATGAGTCCTATAGTTAGATCACCTGTCTACAGTTTGGAGGTGTCTGTGACCAGGTATGAGTCCTATAGTTAGATCACCTGTCTACAGTTTGGAGGTGTCTGTGACCAGTTATGAGTCCTATAGTTAGATCACCTGTCTACAGTTTGGAGGTGTCTGTGACCAGGTATGAGTCCTATAGTAGTTAGATCACCTGTCTACAGTTTGGAGGTGTCTGTGACCAGGTATGAGTCCTATAGTTAGATCACCTGTCTACAGTTTGGAGGTGTCTGTGACCAGGTATGAGTCCTATAGTTAGATCACCTGTCTACAGTTTGGAGGTGTCTGTGACCAGGTATGAGTCCTATAGTTAGATCACCTGTCTACAGTTTGGAGGTGTCTGTGACCAGGTATGAGTCCTATAGTTAGATCACCTGCTACAGTTTGGAGGTGTCTGTGACCAGGTATGAGTCCTATAGTTAGATCACCTGTCTACAGTTTGGAGGTGTCTGTGACCAGGTATGAGTCCTATAGTTAGATCACCTGTCTACAGTTTGGAGGTGTCTGTGACCAGGTATGAGTCCTATAGTTAGACCACCTGTCTACAGTTTGGAGGTGTCTGTGACCAGTTATGAGTCCTATAGTTAGATCACCTGTCTACAGTTTGGAGGTGTCTGTGACCAGGTATGAGTCCTATAGTTAGATCACCTGTCTACAGTTTGGAGGTGTCTGTGATCATGTATGAGTCCTATAGTTAGATCACCTGTCTAAAGTTTGGAGGTGTCTGTGACCAGGTATGAGTCCTATAGTTAGATCACCTGTCTACAGTTTGGAGGTGTCTGTGACCAGGTATGAGTCCTATAGTTAGATCACCTGTCTACAGTTTGGAGGTGTCTGTGACCAGGTATGAGTCCTATAGTTAGATCACCTGTCTACAGTTTGGAGGTGTCTGTGACCAGGTATGAGTCCTATAGTTAGATCACCTGTCTACAGTTTGGAGGTGTCTGTGACCAGGTATGAGTCCTATAGTTAGATCACCTGTCTACAGTTTGGAGGTGTCTGTGACCAGGTATGAGTCCTATAGTTAGATCACCTGTCTACAGTTTGGAGGTGTCTGTGACCAGGTATGAGTCCTATAGTTAGATCACCTGTCTACAGTTTGGAGGTGTCTGTGACCAGGTATGAGTCCTATAGTTAGATCACCTGTCTACAGTTTGGAGGTGTCTGTGACCAGGTATGAGTCCTATAGTTAGATCACCTGTCTACAGTTTGGAGGTGTCTGTGATCAGGTATGAGTCCTATAGTTAGATCACCTGTCTACAGTTTGGAGGTGTCTGTGACCAGGTATGAGTCCTATAGTTAGATCACCTGTCTACAGTTTGGAGGTGTCAGTGACCAGGTATGAGTCCTATAGTTAGATCACCTGTCTACAGTTTGGAGGTGTCTGTGACCAGGTATGAGTCCTATAGTTAGATCACCTGTCTACAGTTTGGAGGTGTCTGTGACCAGGTATGAGTCCTATAGTTAGATCACCTGTCTACAGTTTGGAGGTGTCTGTGACCAGGTATGAGTCCTATAGTTAGATCACCTGTCTACAGTTTGGAGGTGTCTGTGACCAGGTATGAGTCCTATAGTTAGATCACCTGTCTACAGTTTGGAGGTGTCTGTGACCAGGTATGAGTCCTATAGTTAGATCACCTGTCTACAGTTTGGAGGTGTCTGTGATCAGGTATGAGTCCTATAGTTAGATCACCTGTCTACAGTTTGGAGGTGTCTGTGACCAGGTATGAGTCCTATAGTTAGATCACCTGTCTACAGTTTGGAGGTGTCTGTGATCAGGTATGAGTCCTATAGTTAGATCACCTGTCTACAGTTTGGAGGTGTCTGTGACCAGGTATGAGTCCTATAGTTAGATCACCTGTCTACAGTTTGGAGGTGTCAGTGACCAGGTATGAGTCCTATAGTTAGATCACCTGTCTACAGTTTGGAGGTGTCTGTGACCAGGTATGAGTCCTATAGTTAGATCACCTGTCTACAGTTTGGAGGTGTCTGTGACCAGGTATGAGTCCTATAGTTAGATCACCTGTCTACAGTTTGGAGGTGTCTGTGATCAGGTATGAGTCCTATAGTTAGATCACCTGTCTACAGTTTGGAGGTGTCTGTGACCAGGTATGAGTCCTATAGTTAGATCACCTGTCTACAGTTTGGAGGTGTCTGTGACCAGGTATGAGTCCTATAGTTAGATCACCTGTCTACAGTTTGGAGGTGTCTGTGACCAGGTATGAGTCCTATAGTTAGATCACCTGTCTACAGTTTGGAGGTGTCTGTGACCAGGTATGAGTCCTATAGTTAGATCACCTGTCTACAGTTTGGAGGTGTCTGTGACCAGGTATGAGTCCTATAGTTAGATCACCTGTCTACAGTTTGGAGGTGTCTGTGACCAGGTATGAGTCCTATAGTTAGATCACCTGTCTACAGTTTGGAGGTGTCTGTGACCAGGTATGAGTCCTATAGTTAGATCACCTGTCTACAGTTTGGAGGTGTCTGTGATCAGGTATGAGTCCTATAGTTAGATCACCTGTCTACAGTTTGGAGGTGTCTGTGACCAGGTATGAGTCCTATAGTTAGATCACCTGTCTACAGTTTGGAGGTGTCTGTGATCAGGTATGAGTCCTATAGTTAGATCACCTGTCTACAGTTTGGAGGTGTCTGTGACCAGGTATGAGTCCTATAGTTAGATCACCTGTCTACAGTTTGGAGGTGTCTGTGACCAGGTATGAGTCCTATAGTTAGATCACCTGTCTACAGTTTGGAGGTGTCTGTGACCAGGTATGAGTCCTATAGTTAGATCACCTGTCTACAGTTTGGAGGTGTCTGTGATCAGGTGTGTGTCCTATAGTTAGATCACCTGTCTACAGTTTGGAGGTGTCAGTGACCAGGTATGAGTCCTATAGTTAGATCACCTGTCTACAGTTTGGAGGTGTCTGTGACCAGGTATGAGTCCTATAGTTAGATCACCTGTCTACAGTTTGGAGGTGTCTGTGACCAGGTATGAGTCCTATAGTTAGATCACCTGTCTACAGTTTGGAGGTGTCTGTGACCAGGTATGAGTCCTATAGTTAGATCACCTGTCTACAGTTTGGAGGTGTCTGTGACCAGGTATGAGTCCTATAGTTAGATCACCTGTCTACAGTTTGGAGGTGTCTGTGACCAGGTATGAGTCCTATAGTTAGATCACCTGTCTACAGTTTGGAGGTGTCTGTGACCAGGTATGAGTCCTATAGTTAGATCACCTGTCTACAGTTTGGAGGTGTCTGTGACCAGGTATGAGTCCTATAGTTAGATCACCTGTCTACAGTTTGGAGGTGTCTGTGACCAGGTATGAGTCCTATAGTTAGATCACCTGTCTACAGTTTGGAGGTGTCGTGTGTCCAGGTATGAGTCCTATAGTTAGATCACCTGTCTACAGTTTGGATGGTGTGTCTGTGACCAGGTATGAGTCCTATAGTTAGATCACCTGTCTACAGTTTGGAGGTGTCTGTGACCAGGTATGAGTCCTATAGTTAGATCACCTGTCTACAGTTTGGAGGTGTCTGTGACCAGGTATGAGTCCTATAGTTAGATCACCTGTCTACAGTTTGGAGGTGTCTGTGACCAGGTATGAGTCCTATAGTTAGATCACCTGTCTACAGTTTGGAGGTGTCTGTGATCAGGTATGAGTCCTATAGTTAGATCACCTGTCTACAGTTTGGAGGTGTCTGTGATCGGGTATGAGTCCTATAGTTAGATCACCTGTCTACAGTTTGGAGGTGGTCTGTGATCAGGTATGAGTCCTATAGTTAGATCACCTGTCTACAGTTTGGAGGTGTCTGTGACCAGGTATGAGTCCTATAGTTAGATCACCTGTCTACAGTTTGGAGGTGTCTGTGACCAGGTATGAGTCCTATAGTTAGATCACCTGTCTACAGTTTGGAGGTGTCTGTGACCAGGTATGAGTCCTATAGTTAGATCACCTGTCTACAGTTTGGAGGTGTCTGTGACCAGGTATGAGTCCTATAGTTAGATCACCTGTCTACAGTTTGGAGGTGTCTGTGACCAGGTATGAGTCCTATAGTTAGATCACCTGTCTACAGTTTGGAGGTGTCTGTGACCAGGTATGAGTCCTATAGTTAGATCACCTGTCTACAGTTTGGAGGTGTCTGTGATCAGGTATGAGTCCTATAGTTAGATCACCTGTCTACAGTTTGGAGGTGTCTGTGACCAGGTATGAGTCCTATAGTTAGATCACCTGTCTACAGTTTGGAGGTGTCTGTGACCAGGTATGAGTCCTATAGTTAGATCACCTGTCTACAGTTTGGAGGTGTCTGTGACCAGGTATGAGTCCTATAGTTAGATCACCTGTCTACAGTTTGGAGGTGTCTGTGACCAGGTATGAGTCCTATAGTTAGATCACCTGTCTACAGTTTGGAGGTGTCTGTGACCAGGTATGAGTCCTATAGTTAGATCACCTGTCTACAGTTTGGAGGTGTCTGTGACCAGGTATGAGTCCTATAGTTAGATCACCTGTCTACAGTTTGGAGGTGTCTGTGACCAGGTATGAGTCCTATAGTTAGATCACCTGTCTACAGTTTGGAGGTGTCTGTGACCAGGTATGAGTCCTATAGTTAGATCACCTGTCTACAGTTTGGAGGTGTCTGTGACCAGGTATGAGTCCTATAGTTAGATCACCTGTCTACAGTTTGGAGGTGTCTGTGACCAGGTATGAGTCCTATAGTTAGATCACCTGTCTACAGTTTGGAGGTGTCTGTGACCAGGTATGAGTCCTATAGTTAGATCACCTGTCTACAGTTTGGAGGTGTCAGTGACCAGGTATGAGTCCTTTAGTTAGATCACCTGTCTACAGTTTGGAGGTGTCTGTGACCAGGTATGAGTCCTATAGTTAGATCACCTGTCTACAGTTTGGAGGTGTCTGTGACCAGGTATGAGTCCTATAGTTAGATCACCTGTCTACAGTTTGGAGGTGTCTGTGACCAGGTATGAGTCCTATAGTTAGATCACCTGTCTACAGTTTGGAGGTGTCTGTGACCAGGTATGAGTCCTATAGTTAGATCACCTGTCTACAGTTTGGAGGTGTCTGTGACCAGGTATGAGTCCTATAGTTAGATCACCTGTCTACAGTTTGGAGGTGTCTGTGACCAGGTATGAGTCCTATAGTTAGATCACCTGTCTACAGTTTGGAGGTGTCTGTGACCAGGTATGAGTCCTATAGTTAGATCACCTGTCTACAGTTTGGAGGTGTCTGTGACCAGGTATGAGTCCTATAGTTAGATCACCTGTCTACAGTTTGGAGGTGTCTGTGACCAGGTATGAGTCCTATAGTTAGATCACCTGTCTACAGTTTGGAGGTGTCTGTGACCAGGTATGAGTCCTATAGTTAGATCACCTGTCTACAGTTTGGAGGTGTCTGTGACCAGGTATGAGTCCTATAGTTAGATCACCTGTCTACAGTTTGGAGGTGTCTGTGACCAGGTATGAGTCCTATAGTTAGATCACCTGTCTACAGTTTGGAGGTGTCTGTGACCAGGTATGGGTCCTATAGTTAGATCACCTGTCTACAGTTTGGAGGTGTCTGTGATCAGGTATGAGTCCTATAGTTAGATCACCTGTCTACAGTTTGGAGGTGTCTGTGACCAGGTATGAGTCCTATAGTTAGATCACCTGTCTACAGTTTGGAGGTGTCTGTGATCAGGTATGAGTCCTATAGTTAGATCACCTGTCTACAGTTTGGAGGTGTCTGTGACCAGGTATGAGTCCTATAGTTAGATCACCTGTCTACAGTTTGGAGGTGTCTGTGATCAGGTATGAGTCCTATAGTTAGATCACCTGTCTACAGTTTGGAGGTGTCTGTGATCAGGTATGAGTCCTATAGTTAGATCACCTGTCTACAGTTTGGAGGTGTCTGTGACAGGTATGGTCTTAGTAATCACTGTCTACAGTTTGGAGTGTCTGTGACAGGTATGAGTCCTATAGTTAGATCACCTGTCTACAGTTTGGAGGTGTCTGTGACCAGGTATGAGTCCTATAGTTAGATCACCTGTCTACAGTTTGGAGGTGTCTGTGATCAGGTATGAGTCCTATAGTTAGATCACCTGTCTACAGTTTGGAGGTGTCTGTGACCAGGTATGTGTCCTATAGTTAGATCACCTGTCTACAGTTTGGAGGTGTCAGTGACCAGGTATGAGTCCTATAGTTAGATCACCTGTTTACAGTTTGGGGGTGTCTGTGACCAGGTATGAGTCCTATAGTTAGATCACCTGTCTACAGTTTGGGGGTGTCTGTGACCAGGTATGAGTCCTATAGTTAGATCACCTGTCTACAGTTTGGGGGTGTCTGTGACCAGGTATGGGTCCTATAGTTAGACCACCTGTCTACAGTTTGGAGGTGTCTGTGATCAGGTATGAGTCCTATAGTTAGATCACCTGTCTACAGTTTGGAGGTGTCTGTGACCAGGTATGAGTCCTATAGTTAGATCACCTGTCTACAGTTTGGAGGTGTCTGTGACCAGGTATGAGTCCTATAGTTAGATCACCTGTCTACAGTTTGGAGGTGTCTGTGACCAGGTATGAGTCCTATAGTTAGATCACCTGTCTACAGTTTGGAGGTGTCTGTGACCAGGTATGAGTCCTATAGTTAGATCACCTGTCTACAGTTTGGAGGTGTCTGTGACCAGGTATGGGTCCTATAGTTAGATCACCTGTCTACAGTTTGGAGGTGTCTGTGACCAGGTATGAGTCCTATAGTTAGATCACCTGTCTACAGTTTGGAGGTGTCTGTGACCAGGTATGAGTCCTATAGTTAGATCACCTGTCTACAGTTTGGAGGTGTCTGTGATCAGGTATGAGTCCTATAGTTAGATCACCTGTCTACAGTTTGGAGGTGTCTGTGATCAGGTATGAGTCCTATAGTTAGATCACCTGTCTACAGTTTGGAGGTGTCTGTGACCAGGTATGAGTCCTATAGTTAGATCACCTGTCTACAGTTTGGAGGTGTCTGTGATCAGGTATGAGTCCTATAGTTAGATCACCTGTCTACAGTTTTGGAGGTGTCTGTGATCAGGTATGAGTCCTATAGTTAGATCACCTGTCTACAGTTTGGAGGTGTCTGTGACCAGGTATGAGTCCTATAGTTAGATCACCTGTCTACAGTTTGGAGGTGTCTGTGATCATGTATGAGTCTTATAGTTAGATCACCTGTCTACAGTTTGGAGGTGTCTGTGACCAGGTATGAGTCCTATAGTTAGATCACCTGTCTACAGTTTGGAGGTGTCTGTGATCAGGTATGAGTCCTATAGTTAGATCACCTGTCTACAGTTTGGAGGTGTCTGTGATCAGGTATGAGTCCTTTAGTTAGATCACCTGTCTACAGTTTGGAGGTGTCTGTGACCAGGTATGAGTCCTATAGTTAGATCACCTGTCTACAGTTTGGAGGTGTCTGTGACCAGGTATGAGTCCTATAGTTAGATCACCTGTCTACAGTTTGGAGGTGTCTGTGACCAGTCCTATATATAGATAGGGCTCTTACCTGGTCACAGACAGTATTGTGCGTAGTACTGCTAGTTGTTAATTGTAAGAGTACTAACCTATAACATATGTTACCTGTAGTATCTCTGTATGAATAAAATGGTGAGGAAGGTTCATTATATATTAATAACTTATGGTTAATTGAGATCATTTAGTCAAAGCCAATAAAGTCAACTGAATACAAATCTAGATATCAGCAGTACAATGTGTGTGGGGTATACCTTGGTAATGCCGGTGCTGATATAGCAGGACTGACGTCAAAGCACCACACCAACTCTTCGGAGCATTCTGGAGTAGACAAGTTATGTATTTATAGCCAAAGGCAGCATATGTTTTGTATAAGTTGTTGCTACAAATATGCACCAACGAATCCTCCTTCATAACACATGA
Organism: Argopecten irradians; assembly: GCF_041381155.1. Lineage (NCBI taxonomy): Eukaryota > Metazoa > Mollusca > Bivalvia > Pectinida > Pectinidae > Argopecten > Argopecten irradians. Next base: position 66,079,874 of record NC_091134.1, read on the forward strand.
ACACACAATTCACGCTCTTGTGAACCCTGTTTCATTAGAGAGGAGCGAGAAATTGCATGAAAGATTGAGAGAGAATAACATCAGTGGGTAATTGATGCTCGTTTTCTTTGTCGCGGCACACCTGATCAAGTTGCCGTGGTTACCTAATGGTGGAGGAATCTCAAAATGTTCTGCAGTGGAAGTAGCACAGGGGAGGCAATGCATCTAAAATCAACCTTGTATGTCATGAAATTATGATGGTTTTATTGTTCAAGTTTATAATTAGAAAATTAATTAATTGGCAGTTTTAATTTCATGGAGTAAATTGTATGTATCAATCGGAAAGAAAGGGAGACAAATGAAATAACCCAAAGATCTTTTTTTTTTTTTTTTTGCCTTAAACCCAATTGGTACAATACTCTGACGTCTCCAATGAATGACTTCAAACAATTCTGAAGTTGTTGAAGTACTGAAGATTCTTACCGAAGATTCTATACTGCTGGATCATTTTTTAGTTGTTTGATTAGCCTAAACATCCTATTTATTCAGGACAGCCTCTCCCCCTGTATGTGATATGTTGTGTGTGTGAATGGCTTTTAAGTTTTGGCAGGCTGCCATATATTTTTGTTGTGTCTCCTTGTAAAAGTGGGACTACATGTATTGTCAATTATATAGTGGGCCTATTTTCATAGTGCTATCTCACTGAAACGTGCCACGAAAGACATCAAACAGCATACCACATTATGCTGACAACAGGCAAACCAGTTATCAGGCTGACCACATTATACTGACAACAGGCAAACCAGTTATCAGGCTGACCACATTATACTGACAACAGGCAAACCAGTTATCAGTCTGACCACATTATACTGACAACAGGCAAACCAGTTATCAGTCTGACCACATTATACTGACAACAGGCAAACCAGTTATCAGTCTGACCACATTATACTGACAACAGGTAAACCAGTTATTAGGCTGACCACATTATACTGACAGCAGGCAAACCAGTTATCAGTCTGACCACATTATACTGACAACAGGCAAACCAGTTATCAGTCTGACCACATTATACTGACAACAGGTAAACCAGTTATCAGTCTGACCACATTATACTGACAACAGGCAAACCAGTTCAGTCTGACCACATTATACTGACAACAGGCAAACCAGTTATTAGGCTGACCACATTATACTGACAACAGGTAAACCAGTTATCAGTCTGACCACATTATACTGACAACAGGCAAACCAGTTATCAGGCTGACCACATTATACTGACAACAGGTAAACCAGTTATCAGTCTGGCCACATTATACTGACAACAGGCAAACCAGTTATCAGTCTGACCACATTATACTGACAACAGGCAAACCAGTTATCAGGCTGACCGCTAAGCAGGAGCAGAAACTACCACTTTTTTAGACTATGGCATGTCTTGGCCAGGGGACAACTAAGGGTCTTCCTCAAAGGGGCGAGAGACAGAAATAGTAAGGGCTGTTGTTGATAAACTTAGCTATGTGAATATAGCTATCACAGGGAAATGACATAACAGTCAAGACTATTATGTAGACAAGGGTCTTGGGGTTCATCATCCTCGATACTCCAGGGCTTCCAATCACTTACGATCTCTACACCCCTGGACTATCTCATAGTAAAACTGGAGGCAACAGAATAGAACAGGTAATTTAGTCATTTGATGTACATCAAAAGAGCCGTATAACGGTACACTGTGGTTGACTGTGTGGCTTTGATGTTAGGCGTCGCTCTCTCTGTATTCTTCAAAGAAGTCTTTGCTAGCCTGTGATTGGTCAAATGTTTTCCGCTGAGCTGCCTTCAATTTCACTATGAGATAGTCCAGGGGTGTAGAGATCGTAAGTGATCGGAAGCCCTGGAGTATCGAGGATGGGGGTTCATTAAATCTATGCAGAGATGTTAGTCTCAAAATGTTGGACAGGTGTGTAGAAGGACACCAACAAAAAGGAATATATGAGGTTGGAAAACAGTGAGATACTAATGGTGAAAGTAGCATAGGTAGTGTTTGGAATCGGTTGAAATTTCTTGTATGTTTTACTGATCGAATATTTATACACTTTCGTTTATTATGATGTCGGACAATTCAGAAGAAACTCGATTACAGATTTCTTACTTGATTAATTGGTCAAACACCCCAAACCAACGATACCCGATGACTTGATTAAACGGAACACCACTAAGTATAGGTGTGTATGGAGACAGTCTGGAGCGTCAAATGTGAAATAGTATTATTAACAACTAGGTGAAATAAGGATTGGTGACACACAGCATAAAAGGATAGGAACCTATAGGGACTATGACAGCGTGCTATTTTTAATACTGTTATTCACAGTTTTCATATATCAGTTGTGAATGTTCAACCAACTAACCTAAATTTCTAAACATTAGTAAGATGGTGTGTTAATTTGTCCAGCGTTGAGTTCACCTTCTGTGTCTGTAAAACAAATGTACAGTATACATTTACCAGCATTTTCTCTGATAAACTGAGATATTGCCTTAAAATGACTTATCTTTGATATGTTGATACGTTACGCTTCAATACTTGCATAACGTAGAGTATTGTAGTGAGAGCGGAATTACAAGTCTAATTTTAATTAGCAGTGGCGTAGGAAGATGAAACGTAATGGGGGGGCAACGATCCTCAATATTTTGTAACAACCCCCCCCCATCGCGCGCCCCGCACCCACATAAGATACTTCATATACTTATTACATATGCTAACATGAAATTTATGAATACGCAAATTAGCATGCGAGTATGGGGGGTCCGAAGTATCCCCTGGAAAAATATTAGAATTTAGAATGACTGAGGTGAGCTTTACAATGTATTTTGATGATTTTTCGAGCGCTGAAGACGCGAGATTTTGGTGATTGAGGGATCCGGGGGTCTCCCCGGGGAAAAAATTATACGATTTAGAGTGGCAGAGAAGAGTTTTACGATACATTTTGCTGATTTTGCGAGCGCTGAAGGCGCCAAATTTTGGTGTTTGGGGGGTCCGGGGGTCTCCCCCGGGAAAAATTTTACGATTTAGAATGGCTGAAATGAGTTTTACGATGTACTTTGATGAATTTGCGAGCACCGAAGGCGTGAGATTTTGTTGTTTGGGAGGTCCTGGGTACTCCCCCGGGAAAAATTTTACGATTCAGAATGACTGAGATGAGATTTAGATGCATTTTGTTGAATTAGCGAGCGCCGTAGGCGCGAGATTTTGTTTGTTTTTTGGGGCGGGGGGTCTCCCCCCCGTGAAAAAATATTACGATTTTGTATTTTGATGATTTTTAAGAGTTCTTAACATGGTATTTTTTTTTTATTTAAAGTTACCTGCTATGAAATGATAATTGTGAGTGTCGGCATATACCATTATGCAACCCAGCTCGTTCTGAACATACCGGATTCACACCATCGTCACTCAAAATAATAATGAATTGATTGTCTAGCTAAGACATATAAACAAATTAATCTTTTAAGAAACATTTTTTGAAATAGTATAATCCCTTGATAGACATTTTTAGTCTAGTTCATGTGTATTGAATTTTCATTATTAAAGGTTTGAACATTACTTGCTTGAACGTTTTAGGAAACGCGCCGCGCAGCGGAAAATTTTCTAAAAATTAAGTACAAAAATGTGCAGGATGACACTTTTTTCTTTCAAATATCCTTTTTTTAGAACATTTCACTCAGCGAAAATGGGGGGGCAAAAAGACATGTTTGCCCCCCCCCGCTTCCTACGCCCCTGATTAGATTGGAATATGTTCTAAATCAAAAGATGAACACACGTTTTGTTGAAAAGATAAATACTAGTTATTATCTATATGTAATATACATTATATAACAAAAGCATCGTATGTACATTGTGTTCTGTTCTATGTGGTACCTATGTGGTACAGATTTATCTATATCATATGACAAGTCATTATACAGAGTATGGAATGTGTTATTGTGTTGTAATATGCTGTGTGTTTACACGTGCTACATCATTGTTTAGACACATGCATGCACACGAGTGTGATTTAAAATTGTATATTTACACATATTTACACATTTACATATCTCACACATATGCACGTGTAATAGACATGCACGTTCTTACCTTCTGTAAATAGCTACTGTACGTCAGAATAACAACAGTACAACACATGCCGAGTACAGCCGCATCTTCTGTTCACAGCCTCAGGGCAGCTCTTACCCGAACATCGGTACGCCCCAGCTCATCTCACGCGGCGAGATGCTGATGTTGGACTGATCCATTGTCAGCCAGAGGGGAGGCAGGTCTATCGGCCACTAATATTCCACACGCATGTTGGTATTTTATCAGATAAGCATTGATTCATCTCTGTTTGCATGTCGCTGGACCAGCTCTAACTAAACTCTAGTCATTATTTGTTACTCGAGAGAAATTAAATATAAAGCAATCCAATACATGTTCACTGTGTGGTTTCTTCTTTGATGGCATTTTTGGAAGAAAGAAAAAAGAGTATTTGGGATGTGAATGTGCCTTAGAAGGGGATGAGATTTTTTCGAGTAATCTTATTTCGACCACTCGAGTTTTATCTCATTATCTAATTTAGCAACAATTTGTCTCTGAATATTATCCCAACCCAGTATAAATGATTTTACCTTTCCAGATAAATGATAAAATGCGCGCCAACGCACTTCTATTCAGCTCCAATATACATATTTGGACAGATCCAATGTTTCAGGGTCTGGATAAAAAATCGACAAAACTGTTATTTCTTCATGTTGTTCATAACATAAATATATGTTTTTATTATCAATTTGTTTAAAAAATCAACATCCATTAGAACGTCTAAAAGTCGCCTGGATAGGTTCAAATGTAAACTATGAGTAATTCTCAGATCCCTTTTAATAATTGTTGTAACCTCCATTACTGGCAATGTTTGTTGTTTTGCACATGATGAGAAATTATTGGATTTTATCATGTATATTTCATCTTTGACGACGGTCTCAAATTCAACAGCCATGTTTTGTTGGCCTTATTTTTTATGAGCGTCATAAGAATTCCGCTTTTACAAGTAATATTCATGAACATCGAGCTCATGTTTATTAAAGATTCATCATAGCGTCTTTTGAGGTTCATTTACGTTGAAAATATATCGGCGTAACATCTCGAAGTTTGTTTCCATCATAAAATGCCACGTGTTGAGTAAAACTCTTATCAAATAGAACTGTTGTGCATGGAATTAGTTACAGTTTAATATTAATTTGGACCCACCAGAGTGCCCATAGACATTTTTTTACATTGTAATGGTCTATATAAAAAGTACAATGTAGAATACAAATTTACAGATTTTTATCTAAACCCCTAAAACGTCTACAATGGTCTATGTATAAACTGTAACTATTTGTCATATCTGTGTCTGGAATTGGTGGAAGCATCTTGTTCTGGTATAGATTACAGACATATTTATATGCTTTATTAGTGATTGTGATTATTGGCAATAAGTTTCACTGAAATCCCTTTAGTAGTTAAGGAGTAGCCGTTTTAGGATTTCGTAACAAAGAAGCATAACTCTGAAAATGGTGGGGTATCTTGTTCCGACATCTACACTATATAAGGATTATTATGACAAAGTTTCAATGAAATCACACATGTAGTTTAGGTGTAGTAGTTGGTCGGACATTAGACATCAGATTGACGGACTGATGAGTGTGTTTCTGTAACATATACATGTACAAAGTTTCCTAATGCGACTTGATATCACTACAGATCACTAAACTGTTTCCTGGTAATTATATAGCATTCCCCTGTGCTAATAAGATAATCAGGTTTATACATATATATATTTCAGGTTTCGTCAGATACAGAACTTTACATGTTTGCTCGGCTACACAGTGACTTGATACGAATTTTCAACCAATGGTCTTGATCTATTGACTGTTCGGTTGAAAATGCCGAGTCCCTGTGCACACGACATTATTTATTCCTGACTTTACCGACACACATCGTCGATATATCGAGGATAACCGACACACATCGTCGATATATCGAGGATAACCGACACACATCGTCGATATATCGAGGATAACCGACACACATCGTCGATATATCGAGGATAACCGACACACATCGTCGATATATCGAGGATAACCGACACATTGTTGGCAAGTGTCCTTCTGTAGATATACTCTGTATGGTTTTATCATATATTATTTAAATATACGTAAATACTTTTTTTGCTACAACACTCTTATTGGTAGAATACAGATCCTTGTTCTAGGGGAACACATATCGCTATGGAATGAGGGTAAATATCTTTATGTCTTCTTTTTTTTCATCATCTTTGTATATATCATTAAACAATTTTTTTTGAAATGATTAACTGATGATTTATGCAAAATATCGGCATTTTTCGGATCCTGATTCCAATACCCAAATATAGGCCTATCATAGCTCTATCCGTGTACGTGCTAATTAGTTGTCTTACTCAGCAGGAATATGACTAATAAAGCTAGTTGTTTTATTTTATTTCATTTTGGGTTTTTTTTAATTTATTTATTAACTGAAGAAGAAGAAGAAATTCTATGTTAATATTCTTCCTTGGTTCGCTGTAGATCACAGTGTATGAACATAGACGTAGATGACATAGAAGAGCGATCTGGTTTTTATCCGCAATAAATATCTGCGTAATACACTCTACCAAAACCGGTGTTGCATGCGGAAGTGAAACTAGACTGGTAAACAAACGTCATCGACAAGAATAGACATAGAAAACGAAAAGTCTTAGAAATGGCTACAGACGGCATTATCGGTCTAAAACCACATTTTTATGTGCATGTGACTGATTTAGTAAGTATCAAACAAACTTAAACAACTGTCAACTTATGTTTTTCAATATTTGCTTTGAAGTGTGGATTTTGCAGTTTTGGTTTATTACCTAAATAATTTTGACAGGACCACGATTGTCGCCCATTCTGTCAAATCAGCATTATTACTCAGCTAACTAGCCTCTTAAAATTTTCTGTAAATCAATTTGCTTCAATATGGATATTTAGTGCTAAAATTAACATTGTACTAAGTTAACAGTAAATAATTGGCACTGTTGAAGATATTACCTTCTGACTTTTCCTGAATGAAAAATTCAGTCAGAAGGTGATATCTTTTCCGCTACAACAGTAGCTACGTAGCTACTGAAAGAGCCTCAAAGTTCATGTAATGGCTTTAACCAGTGATATTTTGCAAGCCTAAAACGCATTACTGTGATGCAATTGAACAGAACTGATTTCATTAATTGTTGGTATATACCCTGGCTAACTGTCAGTCTTACTGTTGATAAGTAATTTGTGAAAGACTGCTTGTAAATTTCAGTAAAATAAGAGAAAAATGTATATTTCTGGAGAAGACATAGAACTCGTGTGAATTGCATTGATGTCACCAAATAAACATGCTATCGTGTTCAGTAGTGACTATGCCAGGTACTCCAACAGTTTGTTTGGCAAAATCGGACCAGCGAATAGCGCAGGAGCGTATTGTTGTAAATGCAAATGGCTGCTTTAAATGGCGGATCACAAATATAGCATATAAGAAGACATTTTAATTGATACAAGTGCTCTTATATACACTATAAGGTACTCTGAACATGACAAGAAGAATATTTACGAAAAAAATAGTTAAAATGTGGACTTTGAGGCTCTTTCCAGAAATTTGCATTTTTCGCCCCAAACAGATTGTTTGAACTATTTTTTTCGTGAAGAGTCTTCTTGTTATGTTCAGAGTACCTTATGGTGTCTATAAAAAACATTTGTATCAATTGAGATGGCTTCTTATATGCGATATTTTCGATCCGCCATTTATAGCAGCCATTTGCATTTACTACACTAGGCTTCTGCGCTATTTGCTGGTCCGATTTTGCCAAACAAACTGTTGGAGTACCTGGCATATTCACAACTGAACACGATTGCATGATTATTTGGTTCCATCAATGCAATTCACACGAGTTCTATGTCTTCTCCAGAAATATACATTTTTCTCATATTTTACTGTATTTTACACGCAGCTTCACAAATTACATATCAACAGTAAGACTGACAGTTAGACAGGGTATATACCAACAATTAATGAAATTAGTTCTGTTCAATTGCAGCACAGTAATGAGTTTTAGGCTTGCAAAATATCACTGTTTAAAGCCATTACATGAACCTTAAGGTGCCCTAAAATGTAATTTATATTACAAAGTACAATGCAAATTAAGGTCGTCAATGTGACTACATGCAAATGAAGATTTTTTTAGCTGGGGACTACAGTAATATACATGTAGTCCTCCTCTATACTTCACAGGTTACTATCACTGACATTATATCCACCCCTGTACTATCTCATAGTAAAACTGAAGGCAACAGGTAATTATGGTTCTTCAGTAAGCATCAAAGGAATTAAATAACGATACATTAAAGGATTTGTGCAGCCAAATTTTTTTTTTTTGATAATATGTCAGGATATTGCTTTGGATGAATGGAAAATCAAGTCCCAGCCAACGAATCGCCTAGCTCTTAGCGCTATCGGTTGGTTTTGGTCGTGATTTACGGGTAGTGTCGACTACGATTCAGACATAATGAGCTAGGCGGTCATGTGGTATTGTGATGTCACAGTAGTCCGCGGCTACACAAGGTAAGCCCAGTACTATACATCTATACAGCACATACGTTATAGATCTACAATTTGAGTTTTTCGAGTAAATGATTATTCTAGCTTTATGACGTAGATATTTTCAGTTTCAAAACATTCCATTTACAACATTTCAAACATTCAAACAAGCATATATCTAACTTTAGATTAGATAATCAATCCAATTTGATAGCGATGTCAAAATGTTGTTCGGATCAGTCTGGACTGAGATTTAGATAGCATATTGTGTAAATTTCTGTGTAATAAATTTTTTTTTATAATGTAGCACTATCTTTTTACGAGTAAAATCACAAAAAAAAGCATGAATATATCTAGAATGCGTGTTTTTATTTCAAACTTCTGTCATAACGATGCAAACACGGCACAGTTTTTGAGTAAAAATAAAATGCGGACGGTTGTCAGTTATGTGATATTGGAATAATAACAGTACCGATCTTATACCGAAAATAATATGTATATCTATATTGTTGCCTTTGAAACTTTATCTATAAAGTTTACTAAAAAGCAGAAATACACCAATGATATTTCTGACATATGTTTTTAAATTACAGTATATGTGTAGATTTAAAAGAAAATCATTATTTCAAAATTATGCTAAATCCTTAAAATAGCCTATTCATTGTCGATCTTTTTGTATATCATACCGAGATTTAAATAGTGTGATATATGAACATACTTAGTGATATTTAAATAAGTATATTTAGTGTGGTAATGCTATAACCCTTCTTGTATGACTATACATGTAGATCGAAACGGTGAAAATACATGCTTAGAATTCTTACTAATATTACGGAAATTGCTATATGCCACGATTCCGTTATTACAGTACTTTACTGGCATAATTTTTAAGGTTAAACCTTTACTTCAAATAGTTCTTAGAGCCATGTTTGTTTTTGAATAAGTCAACTTCCATTATTGTTTTACCTGTGTACGACATATATATATATACATGTAATATACATTCCTAGGTATGATCAGGGATATTTTATTTCCATTTGCTTTTACACCTTCATTTAAAAAAAAGAGGTGACAATAAAAAAAACCTAGAAAATAGATGTACGGGGTTTCCATAATTCAAATCACAATCCAATTAACGGATGTCCTAACCTGATTGACAGTAAGACAATACCAAATACCCGATACAGTCCACCGAATAGCAAATTGCCCGCGGCCAGGTAATTACAGGTGAGTTCGATGAATGGCGTTGTGTACAGGTAAACAACATCCTGGTCCAGTTATTACATAACTATCAAACCAAAGGCATGGTTAATTATATATCTATATCGGTGTATCTATTCGTATATTGATTAAGAATTGAAAGCGATCGCACTGTCTAAAAAAAAATAGTTTGTTTTGCTTAATATTCCAATATTTTGATCTTTTATAATATCAAAAATAAATTCTTTCTACCACACGTTGAAACATATAACGGAATTGTAATAAATGTATCTCCATTTATTCGGTTAGCAACACACAACACAATGTTTGTAATGATCAATCATCGGTGTCAGGGTGTGTACGCACGTCAAGCATCATATCATTGATGCTTTAATCAAGGATTTCTTTACTTGTTACGTAACATTTCATTTTACACTCACAAACTTTGCAATTCACAATGAATCAAAGAACTACAGGAAAATACTATCTAATTAAAGTTTATTCGTTGCTGAACTCCTCGACAAAAAAAATCCGAAACTTTTATTTCTGTGCGGATTTTCTTTCATAATTACACGAAGATACCTTCTATTAGAGCATAAATTAGAGTATTTGAAACATCGAATTTCACTCTTTTAGTTATTTACATTCGAGCCAAAGTTATCGTACGATTAACCTCATTCAAAAGTAATCATTAAAAATCGTTGATCGGCTTTTCCTGTAACCGTCGATATAAGTGATAGCACATCAGTTATAGTACAGCTATAAGCCACGGACTATTATGACGTCACACGGTTTAGAGCTAGAAAATATGCATAATTGGGTGGTCAGAAAATTTGACCTCGATATCGACGGCTTACAGGTTATACCGGTCGCGCGCGGCATGGAGAGGTTTCTACACGTGCTAATAAAGCCATTTCCAGCATAAACTGAAATTATCATTTTTGACTGCACAAATCCTTTAATATGGTTGACTGTGTTGCTTTGAAGTTGGGCATCATATCTCTGTAATTTTCAAAGGAAGTCTCTGCAGGCCTGTGATTGGTCAGTTTTATCTCCGGAACTGCCTCTAGTTTTACTATGAGATAGTCCAGGGATAGATACATATATGATGTCAGTGATTATAACCCCTGGAGTATCAAAGATGAGTAAACTTGATCAGGACTACTAGTTAACCACTAGGTTAAGACTTTGTGTGAACTGTGAAGATCGTAAACTGATAGTGCTTTGGTAGGCTGAGACTAACTAGAGTAAACCAGCATGAGTGAGCTTAAAAGTGATTGATATTGCAGTAGTTTAGTGCACTATTTATATGTAATTTAACATACTTTAAGACCCCTGGTGCACTTGGGACATCAAAAGTGATTGGTATATATGTTATATAACTTGTTTTGCAATCAATGTATACTATTGATTTAAGTTTATGATATATTATATAATATATACTAGAATTTAAACAGATCTATTTACCTGTACACAATTTTAGAATAAAACTGACCCTGAACGTATGATCCTTATAATGGTGCTATGTGTTTTGTCTTCCAACAGAACAAAAACATCACCAGCCTTGTAATCGGTCCAACAACAGTTGTACTAAAGAACAATGAACAGCTCCACCGAGGACCACTACCCATGATCAAAGTGCCTCCAGGCCACTACTGTGTCATCGAAAACCCTTGCATGTAGGTTATTATTGATGAATGATCTTAATGTGAAATTTGACCGTCAGATGTGAAACTTGTTAATGCAGTCAAACCTGTCTAAAAGGACCACTGAAGGGGAAACAGCAAAATGGTCACTATAGACAGGTTCCCTTTATAGACAGGTTGAGTCTTTCTTGCCAACCAGACAGCCAGTAAATATAACAGAAATATATCAATGCAAAACAGACCTGCTCTTGGATATTTATATATTTCCATGCATTATTTAAGAACTAATTATTTCAATATATATCTGTGATATGCATCTGTTTCATTTATTTTTTAATGTTTGAATTGGGCTTTCAAATACAATCGGAAAACTCGACATAAAAAAATCAACTTGTTTAATACTAATTGATAGTAGAAATTTTTTGATTTTAAATCAGTCTATATCAGGACTGGTTTACATGTCTCTGAATTATCTCATTTTATACACTTTTATACACTATAAACGTAGAACATGTAAAATTTAACTTAATTGACAAGTTGTATTAGCTAGAAAGTTATTGTTGATCTTTAAGCTATGGAAGTATTATCTAGAATTATTTTTTCACAACTTCAGGACATAATTGCAATAGCCATGCAATGATCAAAGAATTGTTATCTTTTTCCAGAAACTATGTACCCGGACAAGTATGCAAAAACCTTCTGGGACAAACACAGGTTAAATTCCACCAGGTGGGTTGTCATACAAAATTCATCCACTTTCTAATTCTAGAAAACATAAATTGTTCCTCACATTTTGAAATTATCAAATATTCCACAGATGACACAAGAGACAATGCTATCATTGTGTTAATGATATCAATATATAAACAGATTGAATGCCATCATAGACTCCACAGGAGATATCTATTTATTGTACTAAAGCAAGTGACCTGAATGAATCTCTTCATGGATATTAGTGACCAGTACTGCAGATGATAGAAACTGAGATTCTGAAATTTGTGGTGAGTTATTATTATGTATAAGAACAGGTGGTCTGTATTTGTTGTTGTAGGCACCATTTCCACTGTTGCCAGGTGAGTCCCTGTATGGCGCCCCTAATTACCAGATGGGCAGGGAAAGCTACATGTCCGCCATGAAGCCCATCCCTGTAGTCAAGGCCGACCATGCAATAAGACTGAAAGCTATACTCGACTTTGAAGATGAGATAGGGAAATACCAAGCCGGTGACCAATGGCAACTGAACGGCCCACTTAGTTACAAACCTCGTCCTGAGGTGGTGAGCGATAGTTTCATCAATTGTAAAGGTTCAGACATATTGTATTAAAACTGGTTCTCTAAATTTAGATATCCTTATATTACCAGTAAATAAATACTAATATGTGGATGTTATCTGTGATCTCAAAGTCAAACCACTTTCCCTTGTTACTTATTTTCTCTAATCCCTTTGTTTCCCCTTGTATATTTTGTAGGAGATTGAAAAGATTGTTGACCCTGTTGTGATTCGGATGGGGGAAGCACTGAAACTTCGAGCAACTCAGGACTTCACAGATCGTAATGGGACGTAAGTCAAGTTACTCATTTGTATGGCTTGACAAAATGATACAGCAGATAATTTCTTATAAACTATTTAATTTGTATATATGCTTTCACAAATCCATTTAGCTACAAGATTGTTGATGGTTGATATTTATTAATACAGACATTTGGTGAGTACCTCTGGTACTGATTTATTAACCTGACAGAATTTGTTGATGGTTGATCCATTGTAATTATAATATTTATTACCTGGTGGAATCAATTACGGTAAACCTCCGGTTAATTCGAACCGCCGGATAGTTCGAACACACAATTTTTTCCAGAAAAACGGTAATTTTTTAGCTAGTGATAGTTCGAACACTGACTTTTTATAATCAATCCTATTTCGGATAGTTCGAACACATCAAATTATGAACGTAAAAGTAAGATTTTTGACGGCAAACCGGCGCAATGGGGTCCCTAAAAATGGCAATATATTTTGCATATTGCAACAGTCTTGATGTTTGGAATAAAGATTGTATAAATGACCATTATAATGACCATACGACAGATTAGTAATGAACATTTTAAGCCATAAATAAAAATTATTTATGCCGATATATCGTACACAAAGCAGCAAGGCCAAATGTTTAATCTTAGGCCCCGACAATGTATATTTAAATTCGCTGTACCTGATGGAAACACGTGGAAGAAATCGCCAATGTTTGTTAAGTCCAATCTAGATACGGATATCAGTTTATGTCGACATTAAAATATGCAATCAATCTATCTTTAATCAGCCAATCAAGGTGTTAAATTACCTGTAAACATGTGCCTCACGCTGGCTTGGACAGGCCAGTTACGAGGTGTCACAGCGAGCATCAAAAGCCAGCCGCTGGGTCACAGCAAGTGAGTGTGATTACATATTCAGCTCCAGCCAAAACAATCCACGTGTTGGGTAATTGAACAATAGATACGTAGCTTTTCATCAGGTTAAAACTAGTTACGTAATTTTAGAAGCAGACAATATGCAATCGGGTTTTGGACAATCTGACAGTCACAGTGCGCATGTGACCTAATTTTACGAAATGAATGTAAACAAATATTTTCAACAGCAGTTTCGTAAATGCAACCAGATTTTCTTTACGTTTGTTACGAAATATAAAAAAGATCTAACTAGATTTTCTGTGGTTTAAATAAAGTTTCTATCTCAGTTAACGGACGTCGATGTAAATTATAGGCCGCGATCGTGAACGGTGCTGTTTGGGGCCTTGTCCACGTGCACATATGCATGCGGCTTCTGCTACGCAATTAATTATTAATTCACCAATTAGATGCTCATGTATACGAGAAAATGGTTGAATATGATATCTTCAGGAATACTTTCCCTATAGATTTTCTGCCTTACATTGTTTATGCCAGGTACATCGGTACAAAACTGGTTTTTACCGATTTCAACTCGGATAGTTCGAACTCAAGATTTTTTCCTGAAGCTTAATTTCGGATAATTCGAACTGGTCCATAAATATTTATTTAATTTAGTTCGAACTAACCGAAGGTTTACCGTAAGTATGAAATGAGGATGAGGAGTCTAAAGAAAATGACTTCAAACTTAATCTACAGTATTTGGTTTATTCTGCATGTAATTTACTCTTTTATTATAAAATGTGTTAACCGGTATGTTACTATTCCTATAAAATGTGTTTATGTTTTCAGGAAAAAATCTAAAATTATAATTCCATGTTTTTGTGATCTGTTTTGTAGGCAGCGTGTTACTGGTGAGGAATGGATGCATTACATTTCAGGAGCCTATCTACCAGATGTTTTTGAAGAGGTGTGACTATTTGTTCGTTTCATTGTTTTCTGTCCTTTAAACAGCTGTCATAGTTCAAGAATGTGCTTAATGAGAGCTTCATGAGAAAAACCGAGTTATATGGTCAGGAAGTGGTAATGGCAGACTGTGTAATCAGACTCCTGAACCACTGTCACCAAAGCACTATTAACTCCTATTGACAGTGATGTTGTGTGAAGAATGATGTAATCTTTGTTATAGAGAAATACTATGTAAACAAAATGTTATTATTATGAATTAATATTTTACTCTCAGATTTTTAGCCCACCATCATCAGATTGTGGGCTATTCAAATCGCTTTTTGTCCGTGGTCCGTGGTCCTTCCTTCCGTCCGTCCGTCTGTTAACAATTCTTGTTATCGCTATTTCTCAGAAAGTACTGAAGGGATCTGTCTCACATTTCATATATAGGTTCCCCTAGGGCCCTAGTTGTGCATATTGCATTTTGGGACCAATCGGTCAACAAGATGGCCGCCAGGCAGCCATCTTGGATTTTGATACTTAAAGTTTGTTATCGCTATTTCTCAGAAAGTACTGAAGGGATCTGTCTCAAATTTCATATGTAGGTTCCCCTAGGGCTCTAGTTGTGCAGATTGCATTTTGGGACCAATCAGTCGACAAGATGGCCACCAGGCAGCCATCTTGGATTTTGATACTTAAAGTTTGTTATCGCTATTTCTGAGAAAGTACTGAAGGGATCGGTCTCAAATTTTATATGTATGTTCTCCTAGGGCCCTAGTTGTGCATATTGCATTTTGGGACCAATCGGTCAACAAGATGGCCGCCAGTCAGCCATCTTGGATTTTGATAGTTAAAGTTTGTTATCGCTATATCTCAGAAAGTACTGAAGGGATCTTTCTCAAATTTCATATGTAGGTTCCCCTAGGGCTCTAGTTGTGCATATTGCGTTTTGGGACCGTTCGGTCAACAAGATGGCCGCCAGGCAGCCATCTTGGATTTTGATAGTTAAAGATTGTTATCGCTATATCTCACAAAGTACTGAAGGGATGTGTCTCAAATTTCATATGTAGGTTCCCCTAGGGCTCTAGTTGTGCATAATGCGTTTTTGGATCGATCGGTCAACAAAATGGCCGCCAGGCAGCCATCTTGGATTTTGCTATATCTCAGAAAGTACTGAAGGGCTCTAGTTCTCAAATTTCATATGTAGGTTCCCCTAGGGCTCTAGTTGTGCATAATGCGTTTTTGGATCTATCGGTCAACAAAATGGCCGCCAGGCTGCCATCTTTGATTTTGACAGTTAAAGATTGTTATCGCTATTTCTCAGAAAGTATTGAATGAATCTGTCTCAAATTTCATATATAGGTTCCCCTAGGGCCCCAGTTGTGCATATTTCGATTTGGGACCGATCAATCAACAAGATGGCCGCCAAGGAGCCATCTTGGATTTTGATAGTTGAAATTTGTTTCTGCTATTTCTCAGAAAGTACTGAAGCGATCTGTCTCAAATTTTATATATAGTATGTTTGCAAAAGTTTGAAAAGCAGAGAAAAGATCCCTCTTTCCATTGTCAGACATAGATCATTCTTTGGTGGGCGCCAAGATTCCTCTGGGATCTCTTGTTAAAAATTTTTTTTCTTATTTATCATTCAAGAATTTTGGATGGTTGTGACCATTCTAGATATGTCTGGTTTGACAATAACTTTGACTTTTTACTTCATAATTAATTTATACTCAGTCTAATTTGAAATCTTGTGAATAATGACATTGGTTGTTATGGTTACAGGTATTGGGGATTGAGAAGGAAATCACATTGACACCAGATCTAGGATTGAGACTACGAGCCACACAATCAACAACAGACAGACTGGGCGTCAAAAGGTATTCTCCTTAGGATGGAGTCATATATATAGTATCAGATTTGCAGAAAAAGTTTTTGTAATTTAATCTTAGGATTTTTGCACATCTCTTCTGGAAGACATTTTACAGTACAATTGTGTGCTAAAATTAAATATATGTGTACTAGTGTGAGAAGTGGTAAATAGGATATATACATTACATTATGTTATATAATTACACACGTATAAGCATAGATGGTATTTCTTTAATATTGACCTGGAAATTGACAATACAGGACCCTTTGGGCCTTTTATTTCTTTTCAGACTTGTTGGTGAGGAGTGGCTAGTGACCGGTGAAGATATTGACCAATACTTACCAGAAATAGGAGTGGTCAGTTGAAATGGCTCTATTGTAATGTTTTTCATCACTTTTACTCTATATAACACGACAATTGTGTGTTCAGAGAAAATGGTCAGATGGTAAGAAAGTCCATTTAGCTGTTTGACCAAAATTTCTTGACACAAAAGTACCAGTTTTAGTCACCTCTATTTGCTATTATACATCTGTCTGTCTGTAGAAACAGCAAGCGACCTTCCACTACTCCTTAGTTAATGAAGGGATTTCAATGAAACTTGGTTGCATTAATGCTAACACAGTGTAGATGTGTGTAAATTGGCCTCCTGAATTCAAATTTCTTGACCTTAATCGATGCTTATTTACCAAGGCAAGCTTTCTTCAAGAAATCCTGATATAAGTTTTTGTTTGGTCATGCATAATTCATATCAAGTAGATTTGACATCTGAATATGCTTACCAATGAAGATTTTGTTGGGGGGAGGGGGGGGGGGATTATGTATTGCATAAAGTAGAACCTTATTGAGCTGAGCGTTGGTTTCCAGGTAGCTTATATACAGAGAGCATGTCTAGAGTTCAGAGAAGCAGGTTTGATTCCCATTCTGTTTTTTATTGTTCCTGTATCAGTTGGTTTGTTACTTGATTTAACAGGAGATTGTCAATAAGGAGAATCGTGTGGTAGTTAAGAAAGGAGAGTATTGTATTGTACAAGATGTCGTTGATAGCAACTGTAAACCACAACTCGGCAAACGAGAGCTACGAAAAGGTTGTTGCAGTTTCTTCCTCCATCCAGGTAAACATGTCTATCATTGTTTTTAGAAATTATGGTTATAGAATTTTTTTTGGCAAATATATAAAAATTTTGATTGCCTGTATCTCCAGAAAACAATAATGTATAAGAAGACTGAGAAATAGTTGAGAATTGGCAGGCAGTTGCATTGCTCTATGTTTTATCATTCTTAATGTGATAGTTGTTTCATTACTCATATTCATATCTGTACATTTTAGGAGAATCACTTGAGAAAGGCAAAGTTCAAAGTGCATACATCCTGTCTGAAAATGAGGCTGTGATACTTCAGGCTGAGGAGGAGATCGTAGAAAAGTCCGGAAAAGGTAATGTACATAAATTAGCCCTAATATCCTTCCTTTATCTCCCCTATACCCATACAGCTGTATAATTCCTGTCTTCATCCAAGTATACCTGATCTCACCTAAGTATTTCTACCCTGACCATAGTGTAAAAACCAATCCAAGTGTCCTTCCCCAAACCAAGTATCACTGCTCATATCGACATACCTGATATACTAACTACCATCTGAGTATCCTGCATGTTCTAGTCCTTTTGGGGTATCCCTGTCTTAATACAAGTGTATCTATCCAGGTATCACAGGCCCTTATCTAAGAATTCCTACCTTTCCCCCAGTATATATCCATGCCCCCATCCTAGTACCCCTGCCCTACCCATTTAGCCCCCATCTGAGTATCCCTACCTTTCCCCCAGTATATATCCATGCCGCCATCCTAGTACCCCTTCCCTACCCATCTAGCCCCCATCTGAGTATCCCTACCTCTGCCCCAGTATATATCCAGGTCCCCATCCTAGTACCCCTGCCATACCCATCTAGCCCCCATCTGAGTATCCCTACCTCTGCCCCAGTATATATCCATGTCCCCATCCTAGTACCCCTGCCCTACCCATCTACCCCCATTTGAGTATCCCTACCTCTGCCCCAGTATATATCCATGTCCCCATCCTAGTACCCCTGCCATACCCATCTAGCCCCCATCTGAGTATCCCTACCTCTGCCCCAGTATATATCCATGTCCCCATCCTAGTACCCCTGCCCTACCCATTTAGCCCCTATCTAAGTATCCCTACCTCTCCCCCAGTATATATCCATGTCCCCATCCTAGTACCCCTGCCATACCCATCTAGCCCTCATCTGAGTATTCCTACCTCTGCCCCAGTATATATCCATGTCCCCATCCTAGTACCCCTGCCCTACCCATTTAGCCCCATCAAAGTATCCATACCACTCTCCCAGTATATATCCATGTCCCCATTCTAGTACCCTTGCCCTACCCATCTAGCCCCCATCTAAATATCCCTACCTCTCCCCCAGTATATATCCATGTTCCCATCCTAGTACCCCTGCCCTACCCATCTAACTCCATCTGAGTATCCATACCTCTCCCCCAATATATATCCATGTCCCCATCCTAGTACCACTGTCCTACCCATCTAGCCCCATCTAAGTATCCCTACCTCTGCCCCAGTATATATCCATGCCCTCATCCTAGTACCCCTGTCCTACCCATCTAGCCCCATCAAAGTATCCCTACTACTCCCCCAGTATATATCCATGTCCCAATCCTAGTACCCCTGCCCTACCCATCTAGCTCCATCTAAGTATCCCTACCTCTGCCCCAGTATATATCCATGCCCTCATCCTACTACCCCTGCCCTACCCATTTAGCCCCATCTAAGTATCCCTACCTCTCCCCTTGTATATATCCATGTCCCCATCCTAGTACCCCTGCCCTACCCATTTAGCCCCATCAAAGTATCCCTACCACTCCACCAGTATATATCCATGTCCCCATCCTAGTTCCCTTGCCCTACCCATCTAGCCCCCATCTGAGTATCCCTACCTCTGCCCCAGTATATATCCATGTCCCATTCCTAGTACCCCTGCCCTACCCCTACCAATCTAGCCCCCGTCTGAGTATCCCTACCTCTGCCCCAGTATATATCCATGCCCCCATCCTAGTAGTAACCCTGCCATACCCATCTAGCCCCCATCTGAGTATCCCTACCTCTCCCCCAGTATATATCCTTGTCCCCATTCTAGTACCCCTGCCCTACCCATCTACCCCCATCTGAGTATCCCTACCTCTGCCCCAGTATATATTCATGTCCCCATCCTAGTACCCCTGCCCTACCCATTTAGCCTCATCAAAGTATCCCTACCACTCTCCCAGTATATATCCATGTCCCCATTCTAGTACCCTTGCCCTACCCATCTAGTCCCTATCTAAATATCCCTACCTCTCCCCCAGTATATATCCATGTTCCCATCCTAGTACCCCTGCCCTACCCATCATTCCCCATCAAAGTATCCCTACCACTCCCCCAGAATATATCCATGTCCCCATCCTAGTACCCCTGCCCTACCCATCTAGCCTCCATCTGAGTATCCCTACCTCTCCCCCAGTATATATCCATGCCCTCATCCAAGTACCCTTGCCCTACCCATTTAGCCCTTATCTAAGTTTACCTACCTTTCCCCCAGTTTATATCCATGTCCCCACCCTAGTACCCCTGCCCTACCCATCATGCCACATCTAAGTATCCTTACCACTCCCCCAGTATATATCCATGTCCCCATCCTAGTACCCATGCCCTACCCATCTAGCCCCATCAAATTATCCCTATCACTCCCCCAGTATATATCCATGTCCCCATCCTAGTACCCCTGCCCTACCCATCTAGCCTCCATCTGAGTATCCCTACCTCTCCCCCAGTATATATCCATGCCCTTATCCAAGTACCCTTGCCCTACCCATTTAGCTTCTATCTAAGTATACCTACCTTTCCCCCAGTTTATATCCATGTCCCCATCCTAGTACTCCTGCCCTACCCATCTAGCCCCTATCTAAATATCCCTACCTCTGCCCCAGTATATATCCATGCCCTCATCCTACTACCCCTGCCCTACCCATCTATCCCCATCTAAGTATCCCTACCTCTCCCCTAGTATATATCCATGTCCCCATCCTAGTACCCCTGCCATACCCATCTAGCCCCCATCTGAGTATCCCTACCTCTGCCCCAGTATATATCCATGTCCCCATCCTAGTACCCCTGCCCTACCCATCTACCCCCATTTGAATATCCCTACCTCTGCCCCAGTATATATCCATGTCCCCATCCTAGTACCCCTGCCATACCCATCTAGCCCCCATCTGAGTATCCCTACCTCTGCCCCAGTATATATCCATGTCCCCATCCTAGTACCCCTGCCCTACCCATTTAGCCCCTATCTAAGTATCCCTACCTCTCCCCCAGTATATATCCATGTCCCCATCCTAGTACCCCTGCCATACCCATCTAGCCCCCATCTGAGTATTCCTACCTCTGCCCCAGTATATATCCATGTCCCCATCCTAGTACCCCTGCCCTACCCATTTAGCCCCATCAAAGTATCCATACCACTCTCCCAGTATATATCCATGTCCCCATTCTAGTACCCTTGCCCTACCCATCTAGCCCCCATCTAAATAAATATCCCTACCTCTCCCCCCAGTATATATCCATGTTCCCATCCTAGTACCCCTGCCCTACCCATCTAGCCTCCATCTGAGTATCCCTACCTCTGCCCCAGTATATATCCATGCCCTCATCCAAGTACCCTTGCCCTACCCATTTAGCCCCATCAAAGTATCCATACCACTCCCCCAGTATATATCCATGTCCCCATCCTAGTACCCCTGCCCTACCCATCTAGCCTCCATCTAAATATACCTACCTTTCCCCTAGTTCATATCCATGTCCCCATCCTAGTACCCCTGCCCTACCCATCTATCCCCATCTAAGTATCCCTACCTCTCCCCTAGTATATATATCCATGTCCCCATCCTAGTACCCCTGCCATACCCATCTAGCCCCCATCTGAGTATCCCTACCTCTGCCCCAGTATATATCCATGTCCCCATCCTAGTACCCCTGCCCTACCCATCTACCCCCATTTGAGTATCCCTACCTCTGCCCCAGTATATATCCATGTCCCCATCCTAGTACCCCTGCCATACCCATCTAGCCCCCATCTGAGTATTCCTACCTCTGCCCCAGTATATATCCATGTCCCCATCCTAGTACCCCTGCCCTACCCATTTAGCCCCATCAAAGTATCCATACCACTCTCCCAGTATATATCCATGTCCCCATTCTAGTACCCTTGCCCTACCCATCTAGCCCCCATCTAAATATCCCTACCTCTCCCCCCAGTATATATCCATGTTCCCATCCTAGTACCCCTGCCCTACCCATCTAGCCTCCATCTGAGTATCCCTACCTCTCCCCCAGTATATATCCATGCCCTCATCCAAGTACCCTTGCCCTACCCATTTAGCCCCATCAAAGTATCCATACCACTCCCCCAGTATATATCCATGTCCCCATCCTAGTACCCCTGCCCTACCCATCTAGCCTCCATCTAAATATACCTACCTTTCCCCTAGTTCATATCCATGTCCCCATCCTAGTACCCCTGCCCTACCCATCTATCCCCATCTAAGTATCCCTACCTCTCCCCTAGTATATATCCATGTCCCCATCCTAGTACCCCTGCCATACCATCTAGCCCCCATCTGAGTATCCCTACCTCTGCCCCAGTATATATCCATGTCCCCATCCTAGTACCCCTGCCCTACCCATCTACCCCCATTTGAGTATCCCTACCTCTGCCCCAGTATATATCCATGTCCCCATCCTAGTACCCCTGCCATACCCATCTAGCCCCCATCTGAGTATCCCTACCTCTGCCCCAGTATATATCCATGTCCCCATCCTAGTACCCCTGCCCTACCCATTTAGCCCCTATCTAAGTATCCCTACCTCTCCCCCAGTATATATCCATGTCCCCATCCTAGTACCCCTGCCATACCCATCTAGCCCCCATCTGAGTATTCCTACCTCTGCCCCAGTATATATCCATGTCCCCATCCTAGTACCCCTGCCCTACCCATTTAGCCCCATCAAAGTATCCATACCACTCTCCCAGTATATATCCATGTCCCCATTCTAGTACCCTTGCCCTACCCATGTAGCCCCCATCTAAATATCCCTACCTCTCCCCCCAGTATATATCCATGTTCCCATCCTAGTACCCCTGCCCTACCCATCTAGCCTCCATCTGAGTATCCCTACCTCTCCCCCAGTATATATCCATGCCCTCATCCAAGTACCCTTGCCCTACCCATTTAGCCCCATCAAAGTATCCATACCACTCCCCCAGTATATATCCATGTCCCCATTCTAGTACCCTTGCCCTACCCATCTAGCCCCCATCTAAATATCCCTACCTCTCCCCCCAGTATATATCCATGTCCCCATCCTAGTACCCCTGCCCTACCCATCTAGCCTCCATCTGAGTATCCCTACCTCTCCCCCAGTATATATCCATGTCCCCATCCTAGTACCCCTGCCCTACCCATTTAGCCCCTATCTAAGTATCCCTACCTCTCCCCCTGTATATATCCATGTCCCCATCCTAGTACCCCTGCCATACCCATCTAGCCCCCATCTGAGTATTCCTACCTCTGCCCCAGTATATATCCATGTCCCCATCCTAGTACCCCTGCCCTACCCATTTAGCCCCATCAAAGTATCCATACCACTCTCCCAGTATATATCCATGTCCCCATTCTAGTACCCTTGCCCTACCCATCTAGCCCCCATCTAAATATCCCTACCTCTCCCCCCAGTATATATCCATGTTCCCATCCTAGTACCCCTGCCCTACCCATCTAGCCTCCATCTGAGTATCCCTACCTCTCCCCCAGTATATATCCATGCCCTCATCCAAGTACCCTTGCCCTACCCATTTAGCCCCATCAAAGTATCCATACCACTCCCCCAGTATATATCCATGTCACCATCCTAGTACCCCTGCCCTACCCATCTAGCCTCCATCTAAATATACCTACCTTTCCCCTAGTTCATATCCATGTCCCCATCCTAGTACCCCTGCCCTACCCATCATGCCACATCTAAGTATCCCTACCACTCCCCCAGTATATATCCATGTCCCCATCCTAGTACCCCTGCCCTACCCATCTAGCCCCATCAAATTATCCCTACCACTCCCCCAGTATATATCCATGTCCCCATCCTAGTACCCCTGCCCTACCCATCTAGCCTCCATCTGAGTATCCCTACCTCTGCCCCAGTATATATCCATGCCCTCATCCAAGTACCCTTGCCCTACCCATTTAGCTTCTATCTAAGTATCCCTACCTTTCATCCAGTTTATATCCATGTCCCCATCCTAGTACCCCTGCCCTACCCATCTAGCCCCATCAAAGTATCCCTACCTCTCCCCCAGTATATATCCATATCCCCATCCTTGTACCCCTGCCCTACCCATCTAGCCCCTATCTAAATATACCAACCTCTCCCCCAGTTTATATCCATATCCCAATCCTAGTACCCCTGCCCAACCCATCTAGCCCCCATCTGAGTATCCCTACCTCTGCCCCAGTATATATCCATGTCCCCATCCTAGTACCCCTGCCCTACCCATCTAGCCCCCATCTGAGTATCCCTACCTCTCCCCTAGTATATATCCATGTCCCCATCCTAGTACCGCTGCCCTACCCATCTAGCCCCTATCTAAATATACCTACCTCTCCCCCAGTATATATCCATGTCCCCATCCCACTACCCCTGCCCTACCCATCTAGGCCCATTTAAGTATCCCTATCTCTCCCCCAGTATATATCCATGTCCCCATCCTACTACCCCTGTGATATATTTTTTAATGTTTGATTTTCCAGGTAAGACTGTGACGAGAAAGCCAGGAGATCGTTGGATGATTCGTGGCCCACAAGACTACACTCCACCTCTTCATGTTGTTGTAGTAGACAAAAGGTAAGGCATCAGCATGATCAAATAAGAGACATAATGTAGCTCTCCATACAGTGATATCTGTACATCATGATCAAATAGGAGACATATAATGTACCTCTCCATACAGTGATATCTGTACATCATGATCAAATAGGAGACATATAATGTACCTCTCCATACAGTGATATCTGTACATCATGATCAAATAAGAGACATAATGTAGCTCTCCATACACTGATATCTGTACATCATGATCAAATAGGAGACATATAATGTACCTCTCCATACAGTGATATCTGTACATCATGATCAAATAAGAGACATAATGTACCTCTCCATACTCTGATATCTGTACATCATGATCAAATAAGAGACATAATGTACCTCTCCATACTCTGATATCTGTACATCATGATCAAATAGGAGACATAATGTACCTCTCCATACTCTGATATCTGTACATCATGATCAAATAGGAGACATATAATGTACCTCTCCATACAGTGATATCTGTACATCATGATCAAATAAGAGACATAATGTACCTCTCCATACTCTGATATCTGTACATCATGATCAAATAGGAGACATATAATGTACCTCTCCATACAGTGATATCTGTACATCATGATCAAATAGGAGACATATAATGTACCTCTCCATACTCTGATATCTGTACATCATGATCAAATAGGAGACATATAATGTACCTCTCCATACACTGATATCTGTACATCATGATCAAATAAGAGACATATAATGTACCTCTCCATACTCTGATATCTATACATCATGATCAAATAGGAGACATATAATGTACCTCTCCATACACTGATATCTGTTCATCATGATCAAATAGGAGACATATAATGTACCTCTCCATACAGTGATATCTGTACATCATGATCAAATAGGAGACATATAATGTACCTCTCCATACACTGATATCTGTACATCATGATCAAATATGAGACATAATGTAGCTCTCCATACACTGATATCTGTACATCATGATCAAATAGGAGACATATAATGTACCTCTCCATACAGTGATATCTGTACATCATGATCAAATAGGAGACATATAAGTACCTCTCCATACAGTGATATCTGTACATCATGATCAAATAGGAGACATATAATGTACCTCTCCATACAGTGATATCTGTACATCATGATCAAATAGGAGACATATAATGTACCTCTCCATACAGTGATATCTGTACATCATGATCAAATAAGAGACATAATGTAGCTCTCCATACACTGATATCTGTACATCATGATCAAATAGGAGACATATAATGTACCTCTCCATACAGTGATATCTGTACATCATGATCAAATAAGAGACATAATGTACCTCTCCATACTCTGATATCTGTACATCATGATCAAATAGGAGACATATAATGTACCTCTCCATACAGTGATATCTGTACATCATGATCAAATAAGAGACATGATGTACCTCTCCATACTCTGATATCTGTACATCATGATCAAATAGGAGACATATAATGTACCTCTCCATACACTGATATCTGTTCATCATGATCAAATAGGAGACATATAATGTACCTCTCCATACAGTGATATCTGTACATCATGATCAAATAAGAGACATAATGTACCTCTCCATACTCTGATATCTGTACATCATGATCAAATAAGAGACATATAATGTACCTCTCCATACACTGATATCTGTACATCATGATCAAATAAGAGACATATAATGTATGTCAGATCAAATAGAGACTCTCCATACACTGATATCTGTACATCATGATCAAATAGGAGACATATAATGTACCTCTCCATACAGTGATATCTGTACATCATGATCAAATAAGAGACATATAATGTACCTCTCCATACACTGATATCTGTACATCATGATCAAATAGGAGACATATAATGTACCTCTCCATACACTGATATCTGTACATCATGATCAAATAGGAGACATATAATGTACCTCTCCATACACTGATATCTGTACATCATGATCAAATAGGAGACATATAATGTACCTCTCCATACACTGATATCTGTACATCATGATCAAATAGGAGACATATAATGTACCTCTCCATACACTGATATCTGTACATCATGATCAAATAGGAGACATATAATGTACCTCTCCATACCTGATATCTGTACATCATGATCAAATAGGAGACATATAATGTACCTCTCCATACACTGATATCTGTACATCATGATCAAATAGGAGACATATAATGTACCTCTCCATACAGTGATATCTGTACATCATGATCAAATAGGAGACATATAATGTACCTCTCCATACAGTGATATCTGTACATCATGATCAAATAGGAGACATATAATGTACCTCTCCATACAGTGATATCTGTACATCATGATCAAATAGGAGACATATAATGTACCTCTCCATACTGATATTTGTACATCATGATCAAATAGGAGACATATAATGTACCTCTCCATACTCTGATATCTGTACATCATGATCAAATAGGAGACATATAATGTACCTCTCCATACAGTGATATCTGTACATCATGATCAAATAGGAGACATATAATGTACCTCTCCACACTCATGATATCTGTACATCATGATCAAATAGGAGACATATAATGTACCTCTCCATACAGTGATATCTGTACATCATGATCAAATAGGAGACATATAATGTACCTCTCCATACAGTGATATCTGTACATCATGATCAAATAGGAGACATATAATGTACCTCTCCACACTCTGATATCTGTACATCATGATCAAATAGGAGACATATAATGTACCTCTCCATACAGTGATATCTGTACATCATGATCAAATAGGAGACATATAATGTACCTCTCCATACAGTGATATCTGTACATCATGATCAAATAGGAGACATATAATGTACCTCTCCATACACTGATATCTGTACATCATGATCAAATAGGAGACATATAATGTACCTCTCCATACTCTGATATCTGTACATCATGATCAAATAGGAGACATATAATGTACCTCTCCATACTCTGATATCTGTACATCATGATCAAATAGGAGACATATAATGTACCTCTCCATACAGTGATATCTGTACATCATGATCAAATAGGAGACATATAATGTACCTCTCCATACAGTGATATCTGTACATCATGATCAAATAGGAGACATATAATGTACCTCTCCATACAGTGATATCTGTACATCATGATCAAATAGGAGACATATAATGTACCTCTCCATACAGTGATATCTGTACATCATGATCAAATAGGAGACATATAATGTACCTCTCCATACACTGATATCTGTACATCATGATCAAATAGGAGACATATAATGTACCTCTCCATACAGTGATATCTGTACATCATGATCAAATAGGAGACATATAATGTACCTCTCCATACTCTGATATCTGTACATCATGATCAAATAGGAGACATATAATGTACCTCTCCATACTCTGATATCTGTACATCATGATCAAATAGGAGACATATAATGTACCTCTCCATACAGTGATATCTGTACATCATGATCAAATAGGAGACATATAATGTACCTCTCCATACTCTGATATCTGTACATCATGATCAAATAGGAGACATATAATGTACCTCTCCATACACTGATATCTGTACATCATGATCAAATAAGAGACATAATGTACCTCTCCATACACTGATATCTGTACATCATGATCAAATAAGAGACATATAATGTACCTCTCCTCTGATATCCATACATGATAAATAAGAGACATAATGTGTACATCATGATCAAATAGGAGACATATAATGTACCTCTCCATACAGTGATATCTGTACATCATGATCAAATAGGAGACATATAATGTACCTCTCCATACAGTGATATCTGTACATCATGATCAAATAGGAGACATATAATGTACCTCTCCATACAGTGATATCTGTACATCATGATCAAATAGGAGACATATAATGTACCTCTCCATACAGTGATATCTGTACATCATGATCAAATAGGAGACATATAATGTACCTCTCCATACTCTGATATCTGTACATCATGATCAAATAGGAGACATATAATGTACCTCTCCATACACTGATATCTGTACATCATGATCAAATAGGAGACATATAATGTACCTCTCCATACTCTGATATCTGTACATCATGATCAAATAGGAGACATATAATGTACTCTCCATCCATACAGTGATATCTGTACATCATGATCAAATAGGAGACATATAATGTACCTCTCCATACAGTGATATCTGTACATCATGATCAAATAGGAGACATATAATGTACCTCTCCATACAGTGATATCTGTACATCATGATCAAATAGGAGACATATAATGTACCTCTCCATACACTGATATCTGTACATCATGATCAAATAGGAGACATATAATGTACCTCTCCATACACTGATATCTGTACATCATGATCAAATAGGAGACATATAATGTACCTCTCCATACTCTGATATCTGTACATCATGATCAAATAGGAGACATATAATGTACCTCTCCATACACTGATATCTGTACATCATGATCAAATAGGAGACATATAATGTACCTCTCCATACAGTGATATCTGTACATCATGATCAAATAGGAGACATATAATGTACCTCTCCATACAGTGATATCTGTACATCATGATCAAATAGGAGACATATAATGTACCTCTCCATACAGTGATATCTGTACATCATGATCAAATAGGAGACATATAATGTACCTCTCCATACAGTGATATCTGTACATCATGATCAAATAGGAGACATATAATGTACCTCTCCATACAGTGATATCTGTTCATCATGATCAAATAGGAGACATATAATGTACCTCTCCATACAGTGATATCTGTACATCATGATCAAATAGGAGACATATAATGTAGCTCTCCATACAGTGATATCTGTACATCATGATCAAATAGGAGACATATAATGTACCTCTCCATACTCTGATATCTGTACATCATGATCAAATAGGAGACATATAATGTACCTCTCCATACTCTGATATCTGTACATCATGATCAAATAGGAGACATATAATGTACCTCTCCATACAGTGATATCTGTTCATCATGATCAAATAGGAGACATATAATGTACCTCTCCATACACTGATATCTGTACATCATGATCAAATAGGAGACATATAATGTAGCTCTCCATACAGTGATATCTGTACATCATGATCAAATAGGAGACATATAATGTACCTCTCCATACAGTGATATCTGTACATCATGATCAAATAGGAGACATATAATGTACCTCTCCATACAGTGATATCTGTACATCATGATCAAATAGGAGACATATAATGTAGCTCTCCATACAGTGATATCTGTACATCATGATCAAATAGGAGACATATAATGTACCTCTCCATACAGTGATATCTGTTCATCATGATCAAATAGGAGACATATAATGTAGCTCTCCATACACTGATATCTGTACATCATGATCAAATAGGAGACATATAATGTACTTCTCCATACAGTGATATCTGTACATCATGATCAAATAGGAGACATATAATGTACCTCTCCATACAGTGATATCTGTACTGTTTTAGATTGTTGGATACATTTCTGTCTAGACTACCAACATTTTAAAAGATATAACATTTTACAACAGAAATATATTTGTTATTAAATAGTGAAAATGGAGTAGCTTAATACATGTAGTTGAATTCTGTTTTATTTTTCAGAAAGCAAATACCATTAAGTAAAAATGAAGGTATATATGTACAGGACCGACAGACAGGGAAGGTAAGAAACTCCTAAATCACCTTCATTTGTGTGAGGTCAAATGTTAAACATGCTTCTAATAAGCTGATTTATCATACAATGTATGTTTTAATGTTGGCAAGTATACAATCAAAACCGAACTATTAAATACTTGAAATGGAGAATTATCAAATCAACGCATATATTATTCTTTATTACCTGCAACCTGCTGTGTACCATAGAACAATTACAAAGTTTGTCTGTTTCTGCATGCAGTGTAATGCAAGTAATACAAATTAATGTGACATTGAGTTCAAGTAATAGTGGCTTTGTCTTCTAGATCATTAGGCCCTAGAATTCATTTTTAGGCTACAGTACAACCAGCCTTAGTGACCACATCTGTATAAAGACCATCTCCTTTATAAGTCGTCTGATATATAATTGTTGTAGGTGAGAGCTGAGATGGGACCGTAGTGGTACATGCTAACTGTATATTATATAACTGTTGTAGGTGAGAGCTGAGATGGGACCACAGTCGTACATGTTAACTGAGAATGAGGAGTTATGGACAAAGGAGCTCCCTGGGGATACAGAAAACCTTCTCAAGTAAGACAAAGCTCCTGTTTTTGTATCAACCTATCACCATTACAGTGGTACCACGAGTATTTTATCCAGATTATGATACCAGTATGTAGAACGTTGTGAAATGTATTTTTTTATGAATAAGAAAGAATTAAGAAACTCCTATTTAGATTTAGATAACACTGTTATCTAAGGCTGAAATGCTGCCCTAGGCCAATTAATGTAGACTTTGATATAACACTGTTATCTAAGACTGAAAGTCTGCCCTAGGCCAATTAATGTAGACTTCGATATAACACTGTTATCTAAGGCTGAAAGTCTGCCCTAGGCCAATTAATGTAGACTTTGATATAACACTGTTATCTAAGGCTGAAAGTCTTCTCTAGGCCAATTAATGTAGACTTAGATATAACACTGTTATCTAAGACTGAAAGTCTGCCCTAGGCCAATGTAGACTTAGATATAACACTGTTATCTAAGACTGAAAGTCTGCCCTAGGCCAATGTAGACTTAGATATAACACTGTTATCTAAGGCTGAAAGTCTGCCCTAGGAGTGTTTATAGCATATTTACCTTTTACAGACAGGGAGGTGGCTCTGGGGCCGGGGACATCAGGAAGATGGCGTATTTTGAGCAGTCAATAGATCCACAGATGCTAAAGGTAAAGATAATCTGAAAAATACATAAAGGTAAAGGTGATCTGAAAAATACATAAAGGTCAAGGTGATCTGAAAAATACATAAAGGTCAAGGTGATCTGAAAAATACATAAAGGTAAAGATAATCTGAAAAATACATAAAGGTAATGATGATCTGAAAAATACATAAAGGTAAAGATGATCTGAAAAATACATAAAGGTCAAGATGATCTGAAAAATACATAAAGGTAAAGGTGATCTGAAAAATACATAAAGGTAAAGATAATCTGAAAAATACATAAAGGTAATGATGATCTGAAAAATACATAAAGGTAAAGATGATCTGAAAAATACATAAAGGTCAAGATGATCTGAAAAATACATAAAGGTAATGATGATCTGAAAAATACATAAAGGTCAAGATGATCTGAAAAATACATAAAGGTAAAGGTGATCTGAAAAATACATAAAGGTAAAGGTGATCTGAAAAATACATAAAGGTAAAGATAATCTGAAAAATACATAAAGGTAAAGGTGATCTGAAAAACACATAAAGGTAAAGGTGATCTGAAAAATACATAAAGGTAAAGATAATCTGAAAAATACATAAAGGTAAAGGTGATCTGAAAAATACATAAAGGTAAAGATAATCTGAAAAATACATAAAGGTAAAGATAATCTGAAAAATACATAAAGGTCAAGGTGATCTGAAAAACACATAAAGGTAAAGGTAATCTGAAAAATACATAAAGGTAAAGATAATCTGAAAAATACATAAAGGTCAAGATGATCTGAAAAATACATAAAGGTCAAGGTGATCTGAAAAATACATAAAGGTAAAGGTGATCTGAAAAATACATAAAGGTAAAGATAATCTAAAAAATACATAAAGGTCAAGGTGATCTGAAAAATACATAAAGGTAAAGATAATCTGAAAAATACATAAAGGTAAAGATAATCTGAAAAATACATAAAGGTCAAGGTGATCTGAAAAATACATAAAGGTAAAGGTGATCTGAAAAATACATAAAGGTCAAGGTGATCTGAAAAATACATAAAGGCCAAGGTGATCTGAAAAATACATAAAGGTAAAGATAATCTGAAAAATACATAAAGGTGAAGATGATCTGAAAAATACATAAAGATAAAGATGATCTGAAAAATACATAAAGGTCAAGATGATCTGAAAAATACATAAAGGTAAAGGTGATCTGAAAAATACCTAAAGGTAAAGGTGATCTGAAAAATACATAAAGGTAAAGGTGATCTGAAAAATATAAATAATTTAAAAGATGATTTAAACAAACACCTAAAGAATGAACAAAGCTGCAATGGTTTGAATGTACCTTATGTCTGATCCGATCTTTATAAACATTCTGCTTTTACTTGTAGGGACGCAACAAAGGACATGTAGTAACGTTCCGTTGTCCTGGCAACACTGCTGTTCAGGTAAGGCCAAGCAAATAAATAATTGTCTGTTTAGATGGTCAAAGCTCACTAATAAACATCTTTTTATTCATAAGTTAAGGACAAGCAATCATGTTATATGGCAGATATTTTGTTTACAGCATAGTACAAACAAAAGTTGCACAATATGGTATCTACATTTGTTACTTTTCTTAAGACCTACTAGACATGATTTTTTTCCTTCATTAACAGGTGTATAATTACCTGGAGAAGACTGCCCGTGTAGTGTTTGGTCCTGACCTGGTCATTCTTGGACCACACGAAAACTTCAATGTACTCAGTCTCAGTGGTAAGGTGATCCTTGTATCTACTGGTACTCTATTACAGATCTCTAAATTCTAGGTTTTAGTTTGTAGATGAGAAACATTTTTTACACCTGGTAAATCATGAAGTGTATGTGTGTGTGGGTGGTGGGGGAATATATAATAATAATAATAATAATTGACTTTACTTTCATTCGATTGCACATTGAGTCAAAGACTCTTCTCACATGTGGTCAAACATATAAAATGTAAGCAAAACATAGTTTTACCCATGTAACCCCTGTCCTGTTCCACATTGAGATAAGGAAATCTGACAGACATTTCTAATTTTATTCAGATTGATAACGATATTAACCTGAACACTCCTAATAAACTATTATAATACATCCCCTGTTATTTGTTACAGCTGGTAAGCCTAAGAAGGAAGGGGCCATGAAATCCCTGTGTCTCATGCTGGGGCCGGACTTCATTACAGACATCTTAGAAGTATGTGTATTATTAAGTTTTAAAATATTTATCCGATTCTTTAAATGTATTTATAATGTGTTTTCTATGTTTGATAGATAAACTTCATTAAATAGCAAGCAATGATCTTGTTTGATAATAAAAATACATAAAACATTATATGCTATTGGGATATCAGGACTGAAACCTAGGAGTGATTTTCTTCTTTTTTATATTAGGTGGAGACAGCTGACCATGCCAGACTTAAGATACAACTTGCCTTTAACAACCACTTTGAGGTATTATCTGTTTTGTGCATCCATCATGTTTCAACTTCTTTTGTGTCATTTATAATTATCTAACTAAAAGTAATCTTATTGTCAATATTTGTCCACCATGGTTGAATTATCTCCCCTTGTTATCTGAAAATGGACAGTTATCTACATGTATAATGGGGAAGTACAGAAAAATAATGCTGCAAGGTATTTCCTTATCTAACCACAGAAAAATGATTTAATCTTTAATTAAGCAACATTTTCTTTCGGGGAAAATTATATAAAACGAAAATTACTATAACTGTATACCGGCTGGTATATATTATAATCTTTCACTTAATGTGTTGTATGATCAAAGATTGTGTAGAACACTTCTCATTAATATCCTGGCAGTGTTAATTACACCTTGGCGTCAGATAGCCCATCCTTGATACTCCAGTGGTTACTATCACAATCGTTATATCCACATCTGAAATATCTCATAGTAAAACTGAAGGCAGTTCAGGAGAAAAAACTGACCAATCACAGGGATTTCATTTGAAGATTTAGGAAGAGCAACACCCAACTACAAAGCAAGACAGTCAATCACAGTAAACCGTTAAACAAGTCTTTTGGTGTACCTGCTACATCAAAGTACCAACCTACCTGCTCATTTGCTGTCAAAATACAAAGCCTTCAGTTTTACTTTAAGATAGTCAAGGGGTGGATATAACAACAGAGATGGTAACCGCTTGAATATTGAGGATGCAAACAGCCCAACACATTGCAAGGTTTACACAACGTCCATTCTGTTTCAGTTTGAAAGAGGAAACCCTGAAAGTGAAATGTCCATATTTTCTGTCCCAGATTTTATTGGAAATGCCTGTCGACAGATAGGTAAGAAAATCTTATTCCTTTAGTATGAACGAGTTGCTAGGGTTAACACTTCTGCAATAGAGATTTTTGTACAAATCAACACTGTTGGAATCCTCAACTGCTGACGTGGGTAGAGGCTATCAATAACACCTCCCTGTTTTAGTTATATAGAGGTTACACAATGAGTGCTTGTTGGATATGGAATTTATGTCACACATGTCATCCAATAACCCAGAGTTAAAGGACCTGTTTCTACCACAATTAAATCATCTACAAGATGACCAGAAGGAGATCAACATTAGTTGCTGACATATGCAAATAAGGTGTAGTGATATATTCATAAGCAAATAGGCACTCATTCATATGAAAAAATATTAACTACATAAAAAATGTTAACAAAAAAAAATAACAAATCATTTTATTTATGAACAGCTTTTCTATGCATTCCTACTTATAAGATGTCCTTTTGAATCTATATTTCTATCGGTACTTTAGCAATATGCTACTCTTTGTCAAATTTTATGCCAAAGAGCCATTTATTTCCCACTAAATTATCATCAAACCATTGTAACCAAGTTCAAAGTTTTAAATCCTCACCAATCAAAAGTCCAGAACATCATATTCTGCAAGTGCAATATCAATATATTTATCCAACACCAAGCACATTCATACAACACCCTTTTCCACACAATAATACAAGAAGCCGTATTTCGTGGATTCTGTTACTATTATTACACACCTTTCCACACAATGTTACAGGAAGTCGTATTGGTGGATTCTGTTACTATTATTACATACCTTTCCACATAGGTTACAGGAAGTTGTAATCGTGGATTCTGTTACTATTATTACACACCTTTCCATACACTGTTACAGGAAGTTGTATTGGTGGATTCTGTTACTATCAGTACACACCTTTCCACACACTGTTACAGGAAGTTGTATTGGTGGATTCTGTTACTATCATTACACACCTTTTCACATACTGTTACAGGAAGTCGTATTGGTGGATTCTGTTACTATCAGTACACACCTTTCCACACACTGTTACAGAAGTTGTATTGGTGGATTCTGTTAGTATCATTACACATCTTTCCAAACACTGTTACAGGAGGTCGTATTCGTGGATTCTGTTACTATTATTACACACCTTTCCACATACTGTTACAGGAAGTTGTATTGGTGGATTCTGTTACTATCAGTACACACCTTTCCACACACTGTTACAGGAAGATGTATTGGTGGATTCTGTTACTATTATTACACACTGTTATTGGAAGTCGTATTCATGGATTCTGTTACTATAAGTACACACCTTTCCACATACTGTTACAGGAAGTCTTATTTCGAGGATTCTGTTACTATTATTACACACCTTTCCACATACTGTTACAGGAAGTCGTATTCGTGGATTCTGTTACTATTATTACACACCTTTCCACATACAGTTACAGGAAGTCGTGTTCGTGGATTCTGTTACTATCATTACACACCTTTTCACATACTGTTACAGGAAGTCGTATTCGTGGATTCTGTTACTATTATTACACACCTTTCCACATACTGTTACAGGAAGTCGTGTTGGTGGATTCTGTTACTATCATTACACACCTTTTCACATACTGTTACAGGAAGTCGTATTCGTGGATTCTGTTACTATTATTACACACCTTTCCACATACTGTTACAGGAAGTTGTATTGGTGGATTCTGTTACTATCAGTACACACCTTTCCACACACTGTTACAGGAAGATGTATTGGTGGATTCTGTTACTATTATTACACACTGTTATTGGAAGTCGTATTCATGGATTCTGTTACTAGTATTACACACCTTTCCATACACTGTTACAGGAAGTCGTATTCATGGATTCTGTTACTATAAGTACACACCTTTCCACATACTGTTACAGGAAGTCTTATTTCGAGGATTCTGTTACTATTATTACACACCTTTCCACATACTGTTACAGGAAGTCGTATTCATGGATTCTGTTACTACCATTACACACCTTTCCACATACTGTTACAGGAAGTCGTATTCGTGGATTCTGTTACTATTATTACACACCTTTCCACACACTGTTACAGGAAGTCGTATATGTGAATTTTGTTACTATCATTACACACCTTTCCACACACTGTTTCAAGAAGTCGTATTCGTGGATTCTGTTACTATTATTACACACCTTTCAACACACTGTTACAGGAAGTAGTATTTGTGGATTCTGTTACTATCATTACATACCTTTCCACATACTGTTACAGGAAGTCGTATTCTTGGATTCTGTTACTATCATTACACACCTTTTCACATACTGTTTCAGGAAGTCGTATTCGTGGATTCTGTTACTATTATTACACACCTTTTCACATACTGTTACAGGAAGTCATATTCGTGGATTCTGTTACTATCATTACACACCTTTTCACATACTGTTTCAGGAAGTCGTATTCGTGGATTCTATAACTATTATTACACACCTTTCCACACACTGTTACAATAAGTCGTATTGGTGGATTCTGTTACTATCATTACACATCTTTCCAAACACTGTTACAGGAAGTCGTATAAGTGAATTATGTTACTATCATTACACACCTTTCCATATACTGTTACAGGAAGTTGTATTTGTGGATTCTGTTACTATCATTACACACCTTTCAACACACTGTTACAGGAAGTTGTATTGGTGGATTCTGTTACTATTATTACACACTGTTATTGGAAGTCGTATTCATGGATTCTGTTACTATAAGTACACACCTTTTCACATACTGTTACAGGAAGTCGTATTTCGAGGATTCTGTTACTATTATTACACACCTTTCCACACACTGTTACAGGAAGTCATATTGGTGGATTCTGTTACTATCATTAGACAACTTTCAACACACTGTTACAGGAAGTCGTATTCATGGATTCTGTTACTATCATTACACACCTTTCCACATACTGTTACAGGAAGTCATATTCGTGGATTCTGTTACTATTATTACACACCTTTTCACATACTGTTACACGAAGTTGTATTTGTGGATTCTGTTACTATCATTAAACACCTTTCCACATACTGTTACAGGAAGTCGTATTCGTGGCTTCTGTTACTATCATTACACACCTTTTCACATACTGTTATAGGAAGTCGTATTCGTGGATTTTGTTACTATCATTAAACACCTTTCCACATACTGTTACAGGAAGTCGTATTTGTGGATTCTGTTACTATCAGTACACACCTTTCCACATACTGTTATAGGAAGTCGTATTCGTGGATTTTGTTACTATCATTAAACACCTTTCCACATACTGTTACAGGAAGTCGTATTTGTGGATTCTGTTACTATCAGTACACACCTTTCCACATACTGTTACAAGAAGTCGTATTCGTGGATTCTGTTACTATTATTACACACCTTTCCACACACTGTTACAGGAAGTCATATTGGTGGATTCTGTTACTATCATTAGACACCTTTCAACACACTGTTACAGGAAGTCGTATTTGTGGATTCCGTTACTTTCAGTACACACCTTTCCACATACTGTTACAAGAAGTCATATTTGTGGATTCTGTTACTATTATTACACACCTTTCCATACACTGTTACAGGAAGTCATATTTTGTGGATTCTGTTACTATCATTACACACCTTTCCATATACTGTTACAGGAAGTCGTATTCGTGGAGCTGTAGCACAAGTACAGTTTGACGAGTTCCATCGTCACTCTGCTATCGTCATACAAACTGCTGTATTTGGACGTAATAGCAAAGGAGAACTGAATTCTCGCCTGAAGTTTCCCATGAACAACCTGGTAAGTTTTTATCAACCTGTGCTCTACAAGGAGGTGATACTCTAATTGATTTCCTGTGCTATTTATATGTTCCAGAAATTAGACTTGGCTTCAGTTTCTTGAATGGTGGAACAGATCTTCTAATGCTACGATAATCTGTAGAAATCCACAACTATAACAAATCTATTTATAATTGATCAGCTGAGCAGCCAAAAAACTTAAGTTTGAGGCAAGCTGTCAGCCTTCTCTTATTCCAACCAACTAGATATTATAATCCTGCATTTCTGTAATTCTACATGTCTACAAGGTTTGGCCATGTGTATTTGTGACTCCCTTGTAATCCGCCCTATTCTGTACTGTACAGGTGATCAGCAGTGTATTTGTGACTCCCTCGTAATCAGCCCTATTCTGTACTATACAGGTGATCAGCAGTGTATTTGTGACTCCCTCATAATCCGCCCTATTCTGTACTATACAGGTGATCAGCAGTGTATTTGTGACTCCCTCGTAATCAGCCCTATTCTGTACTATACAGGTGATCAGCAGTGTATTTGTGACTCCCTCATAATCCACCCTATTCTGTACTATACAGGTGATCAGCAGTGTATTTGTGACTCCCTCATAATCCGCCCTGTTCTGTACTATACGTACTAGGTGATCAGCAGTGTATTTGTGACTCCCTCGTAATCCGCCCTATTGTACTATACAGGTGATCAGCAGTGTATTTGTGACTCCCTCATAATCCCCCTATTCTGTACTATACAGGTGATCAGCAGTGTATTTGTGACTCCCTCGTAATCCGCCTGTTCTGTACTATACAGGTGATCAGCAGTGTATTTGTGACTCCCTCATAATCCACCCTATTCTGTACTATACAGGTGATCAGCAGTGTATTTGTGACTCCCTCGTAATTCCCCCTGTTCTGTACTATACAGGTGATCAGCAGTGTATTTGTGACTCCCTCGTAATCCGCCTGTTCTGTACTATACAGGTGATCAGCAGTGTATTTGTGACTCCCTCGTAATCCGCCCTATTCTGTACTATACAGGTGATCAGCAGTGTATTTGTGACTCCCTCGTAATCCGCCTGTTCTGTACTATACAGGTGATCAGCAGTGTATTTGTGACTCCCTCGTAATCCGCCCTGTTCTGTACTATACAGGTGATCAGCAGTGTATTTGTGACTCCCTCGTAATCCGCCCTATTCTGTACTATACAGGTGATCAGCAGTGTATTTGTGACTCCCTCGTAATCCACCCTATTCTGTACTATACAGGTGATCAGCAGTGTATTTGTGACTCCCTCGTAATCCACCCTATTCTGTACTATACAGGTGATCAGCAGTGTATTTGTGACTCCCTCGTAAACCTTTCTGTACTATACAGGTGATCAGCAGTGTATTTGTGACTCCCTGTAATCCCCTTTCTGTACTATACAGGTGATCAGCAGTGTATTTGTGACTCCCTCGTAATCCGCCTGTTCTGTACTATACAGGTGATCAGCAGTGTATTTGTGACTCCCTCGTAATCCGCCTGTTCTGTACTATACAGGTGATCAGCAGTGTATTTGTGACTCCCTCGTAATCCCCCTCTATTCTGTACTATACAGGTGATCAGCAGTGTATTTGTGACTCCCTCGTAATCCGCCCTGTTCTGTACTATACAGGTGATCAGCAGTGTATTTGTGACTCCCTTGTAATCCGCCCTGTTCTGTACTATACAGGTGATCAGCAGTGTATTTGTGACTCCCTTGTAATCCACCCTATTCTGTACTATACAGGTGATCAGCAGTGTATTTGTGACTCCCTCGTAATCCGCCCTGTTCTGTACTATACAGGTGATCAGCGGTGTATTTGTGACTCCCTTGTAATCCGCCTGTTCTGTACTATACAGGTGATCAGCAGTGTATTTGTGACTCCCTCATAATCCGCCCTATTCTGTACTATACAGGTGATCAGTAGTGTATTTGTGACTCCCTTGTAATCCACTCTATTCTGTACTATACAGGTGATCAGCAGTGTATTTGTGACTCCCTCATAATCCGCCCTATTCTGTACTATACAGGTGATCAGCAGTGTATTTGTGACTCCCTTACGGTAATTTATCCTGAATCCCCTATTCTGTACTATACAGGTGATCAGCAGTGTATTTGTGACTCCCTCATAATCCACCCTATTCTGTACTATACAGGTGATCAGCAGTGTATTTGTGACTCCCTCATAATCCACCCTATTCTGTACTATACAGGTGATCAGCAGTGTATTTGTGACTCCCTCGTAATTTACCCTATTCTGTACTATACAGGTGATTAGCAGTGTATTTGTGACTACCTTGTAATCCGCCCTGTTCTGTACTATACAGGTGATCAGCAGTGTATTTGTGACTCCCTCGTAATCTGCCCTATTCTGTACTATACAGGTGATCAGCAGTGTATTTGTGACTCCCTCGTGATATCGCGCCTATTCTGTACTATACAGGTGATCAGCAGTGTATTTGTGACTCCCTCGTAATCCGCCCTGTTCTGTACTATACAGGTGATCAGCAGTGTATTTGTGACTCCCTGTAATCCGCCCTGTTCTGTACTATACAGGTGATCAGCAGTGTATTTGTGACTCCCTCGTAATCCGCCCTGTTCTGTACTATACAGGTGATCAGCAGTGTATTTGTGACTCCCTCATAATCCACCTATTCTGTACTATACAGGTGATCAGCAGTGTATTTGTGACTCCCTCATAATCCGCCCTATTCTGTACTATACAGGTGATCAGCAGTGTATTTGTGACTCCCTCGTAATCCGCCCTATTCTGTACTATACAGGTGATCAGCAGTGTATTTGTGACTCCCTCATAATCACGCCTATTCTGTACTATACAGGTGATCAGCAGTGTATTTGTGACTCCCTCATAATCCGCCCTATTCTGTACTATACAGGTGATCAGCAGTGTATTTGTGACTCCCTCGTAATCCCCTATTCTGTACTATACAGGTGATCAGCAGTGTATTTGTGACTCCCTCGTAATCCGCCCTATTCTGTACTATACAGGTGATCAGCGTGTATTTGTGACTCCCTCGTAATCCGCCTATTCTGTACTATACAGGTGATCAGCAGTGTATTTGTGACTCCTCGTAATCCGCCCTGTTCTGTACTATACAGGTGATCAGCAGTGTATTTGTGACTCCCTCGTAATCCACCCTATTCTGTACTATACAGGTGATCAGCAGTGTATTTGTGACTCCCTCATAATCCGCCCTATTCTGTACTATACAGGTGATCAGCAGTGTATTTGTGACTCCCTTGTAATCCACCCTATTCTGTACTATACAGGTGATCAGCAGTGTATTTGTGACTCCCTCGTAATCCGCCCTATTCTGTACTATACAGGTGATCAGCAGTGTATTTGTGACTCCCTCGTAATCCGCCCTGTTCTGTACTATACAGGTGATCAGCAGTGTATTTGTGACTCCCTCGTAATCCCTATTCTGTACTATACAGGTGATCAGCAGTGTATTTGTGACTCCCTCATAATCCGCCTATTCTGTACTATACAGGTGATCAGCAGTGTATTTGTGACTCCCCTCGTAATCCACCCTATTCTGTACTATACAGGTGATCAGCAGTGTATTTGTGACTCCCTTGTAATCAGCCCTATTCTGTACTATACAGGTGATCAGCAGTGTATTTGTGACTCCCTCGTAATCAGCCCTATTCTGTACTATACAGGTGATCAGCAGTGTATTTGTGATCCCCTTGTAACTCTACCCTATTCTGTACTATACAGGTGATCAGCAGTGTATTTGTGACTCCCTCTAATCATTAATCAGCCCTATTCAGTACTATACAGATGATCAGCAGTGTATTTGTGACTCCCTTGTAATCCACCCTATTCTGTACTATACAGGTGATCAGCAGTGTATTTGTGACTTCCTTGTAATCCACCCTATTCTGTACTATACAGGTGATCAGCAGTGTATTTGTGACTCCCTCGTAATCCACCCTATTCTGTACTATACAGGTGATCAGCAGTGTATTTGTGACTCCCTTGTAATCCGCCCTGTTCTGTACTATACAGGTGATCAGCGGTGTATTTGTGACTCCTCGTAATCTGCCCTATTCTGTACTATACAGGTGATCAGCAGTGTATTTGTGACTCCCTCATAATCCACTCTATTCTGTACTATACAGGTGATCAGCAGTGTATTTGTGACTCCCTCATAATCCACCCTATTCTGTACTATACAGGTGATCAGCAGTGTATTTGTGACTCCCTCATAATCCGCCCTATTCTGTACTATACAGGTGATCAGCAGTGTATTTGTGACTCCCTCGTAATCCACCCTATTCTGTACTATACAGGTGATCAGCAGTGTATTTGTGACTCCCTCATAATCCACCCTATTCTGTACTATACAGGTGATCAGCGGTGTATTTGTGACTCCCTCGTAATCTGCCCTATTCTGTACTATACAGGTGATCAGCAGTGTATTTGTGACTCCCTCATAATCCACTCTATTCTGTACTATACAGGTGATCAGCAGTGTATTTGTGACTCCCTCATAATCCACCCTATTCTGTACTATACAGGTGATCAGCAGTGTATTTGTGACTCCCTCATAATCCGCCCTATTCTGTACTATACAGGTGATCAGCAGTGTATTTGTGACTCCCTCGTAATCCACCCTATTCTGTACTATACAGGTGATCAGCAGTGTATTTGTGACTCCCTCGTAATCCACCCTATTCTGTACTATACAGGTGATCAGCAGTGTATTTGTGACTCCCTCGTAATCCGCCCTGTTCTGTACTATACAGGTGATCAGCAGTGTATTTGTGACTCCCTCGTAATCCGCCCTGTTCTGTACTATACAGGTGATCAGCAGTGTATTTGTGACTACCTTGTAATCCGCCCTGTTCTGTACTATACAGGTGATCAGCAGTGTATTTGTGACTCCCTCGTAATCAGCCCTATTCTGTACTATACAGGTGATCAGCAGTGTATTTGTGACTCCCTCGTAATCCACCCTATTCTGTACTATACAGGTGATCAGCAGTGTATTTGTGACTCCCTCATAATCCGCCCTATTCTGTACTATACAGGTGATCAGCAGTGTATTTGTGACTCCCTCGTAATCAGCCCTATTCTGTACTATACAGGTGATCAGCAGTGTATTTGTGACTCCCTCGTAATCAGCCCTATTCTGTGACTCCCTCGTAATCAGCCCTATTCTGTACTATACAGGTGATCAGCAGTGTATTTGTGACTCCCTCATAATCCGCCCTATTCTGTACTATACAGGTGATCAGCAGTGTATTTGTGACTCCCTCATAATCCGCCCTATTCTGTACTATACAGGTGATCAGCAGTGTATTTGTGACTCCCTCATAATCCGCCCTATTCTGTACTATACAGGTGATCAGCAGTATAGACATACAAAGTATAGAGCCGGTCGATGTCAAAATGAGGGACAGTCTGTCAAAATCTGTACAGCTGGCCATTGAAATATCCACAAGGTGAGAGAATATTATAATCTTACCTTTATAATACCAATACACAAGGTAAGGATTAGGGTATCATACACTTGTTAAAAAGTATAACATACATGAGGAGTAGAATATTATACCATTACTTTTGTAATACCAATACACAAGGTAAGGGTTAGGGTATCATACACTTGTTAAATAGCATTGCAATTCATATATGAGGAGTAGAATATTATACTTTTGAATAGGGAATGTATACATTGAGGAATATGATATAATACTGTATTTAAATATTCACATTAAGGTTAACCTCCAGTTATGTTAAATCATCACAATGAGACCGCATGCTCTAGACTGTGTTCCCCTATGTAGACTCCTGCCCCACATTCCCAGGTCAGGATTCTGATAATCTTTATGTTACTTCAGTTCTATAGAGGCAGCAGCATCTCATGAGGCAGCGCGTAATGAACAGATAGCTCAAGGTCATCTGGAGCGTCAAAAACTCAGCAACGAGAAGGCCTCCGAGCAGGAACGTACCAAACTGTTGGAGCTGCAGGCTGTAGCTGCTGCCGTGGAGTCAACAGGTCAAGCTACGGCTGAGGCTCAAGCTCAGGCTGAAAGGATCGTCATCGAGTGTGAGAGTGAGATTGAGGGTAAGTTTGGTGGGTAGGATATTTAGGGGTGAGGTAGAGGG
Organism: Argopecten irradians; assembly: GCF_041381155.1. NCBI lineage: Eukaryota > Metazoa > Mollusca > Bivalvia > Pectinida > Pectinidae > Argopecten > Argopecten irradians. The sequence goes on from NC_091134.1 coordinate 66,124,738, forward strand.
TAAGTCTTGTGGTAAGGATCTTCAGGGATGGTAGTGAGGTAGGGGGTAAATCTGGTGGTAAGGATCTTCAGGAGTGAGAGTGAGGTAGAGGGTAAATCTGGTGGTAAGGATCTTCAGGAGTGAGAGTGAAGTAGAAAGTAAGTCTGGTGGTAAGGATCTTCAGGAGTGAGAGTGAGGTAGAGGGTAAGTCTTGTGGTAAGGATCTTCAGGGGTGATAGTGAGGTAGAGGGTAAGTCTGGTGATAAGGATCTTCAGGAGTGAGTGAAGAAGAGGTAAGTCTGGTGGTAAGGATCTTCAGTAGTGAGAGTGAGGTAGAGGGTATGTCTGGTGGTAAGGATCTTCAGGATTGAGAGTGAAGTAGAGGTTAAGTCTGGTGGTAAGGATCTTCAGGAGTGAGGTAGAGGTTAAGTCTGGTGGTAAGGATCTTCAGGAGTGAGTGAAGTAGAGGGTAAGTTTGGTGGTAAGGATCTTCAGGGGTGATAGTGAGGTAGAGGGTAAGTCTTGTGGTAAGGATCTTCAGGGGTGATAGTGAGGTAGAGGGTAAGTCTGGTGATAAGGATCTTCAGGAGTGAGTGAAGAAGAGGTAAGTCTGGTGGTAAGGATCTTCAGGAGTGAGAGTGAGGTAGAGGTTAAGTCTGGTGGTAAGGATCTTCAGGAGTGAGGTAGAGGTTAAGTCTGGTGGTAAGGATCTTCAGGAGTGAGTGAAGTAGAGGGTAAGTTTGGTGGTAAGGATCTTCAGGGGTGAGAGTGAAGTAGAGGGTAGGTCTGGTTGTAAGGATCTTCAGGATTGAGAGTGAAGTAGAGGTTAAGTCTGGTGATAAGGATCTTCAGGAGTGAGAGTGAAGTAGAGGGTAAGTCTGGTGATAAGGATCTTCAGGGGTGAGAGTGAAGTAGAGGTAAGTGGTGGTAAGGATCTTCAGGAGTGAGAGTGAGGTAGAGGTTAAGTCTGGTGGTAAGGATCTTCAGAAGTGAGAGTGAGGTAAAGGGTAAGTTTGGTGGTAAGGATCTTCAGTAGTGAGAGTGAGGTAGAGGTTAAGTCTGGTGGTAAGGATCTTCAGGAGTGAGAGTGAGGTAGAGGTTAAGTCTGATGGTAAGGATCTTCAGGAGTGAGTGAAGTAGAGGGTAAATCTGGTGGTAAGGATCTTCAGGGGTGATAGTGAGGTAGAGGGTAAATCTGGTGGTAAGGATCTTCAGATAGAGAGTAAGTCTGGTGATAAGGATCTTCAGGATTGAGAGTGAGGTAGAGGTTAAGTCTGGTGGTAAGGAACTTCAGGTAGAGAGTAAGTCTGGTGGTAAGGATCTTCAGGGTTGATAGTGTGGTAGAGGTTAAGTCTGGTGGTAGGGATCTTCAGGGGTGATAGTGAAGTAGAGGGTAAATCTGGTGGTAAGGATCTTCAGGAGTGAGTGAAGTAGAGGGTAAATCTGGTGGTAAGGATCTTCAGGAGTGAGTGAAGTAGAGGGTAAGTCTGGTGGTAAGGATCTTCAGGGGTGATAGTGAAGTAGAAAGTAAGTCTGGTGGTAAGGATCTTCAGGATTGAGAGTGAGGTAGAGGTTAAGTCTGGTGGTAAGGAACTTCAGGTAGAGAGTAAGTCTGGTGGTAAGGATCTTCAGGGTTGATAGTGTGGTAGAAGTTAAGTCTGGTAATAAAGATATTCAGGGGTGAGAGTGTGGTAGAGGTTAAGTCTGGTGGTAAACATCTTCAGGTAGAGGGTAAGTCTGGTGGTAAGGATCTTCAGGTAGATAGTAAGTCTGGTGGTAAGGATCTTCAGGAGTGAGAGTGAGGTAGAGGTTAAGTCTGGTGGTAAGGATCTTCAGGGGTGAGAGTGAGGTAGAGGTTAAGTCTGGTGGTAAGGATCTTCAGGAGTGAGAGTGAGGTAGAGGGTAAGTCTGGTGGTAAGGATCTTCAGGAGTGAGAGTGAAGTAGAGGTTAAGTCTGGTGGTAAGGATCTTCAGGGGTGAGTGAAGTAGAGGGTAAGTCTGGTGATAAGGATCTTCAGGAGTGAGAGTGAAGTAGAGGTTAAGTCTGGTGGTAAGGATCTTCAGTAGTGAGAGTGAGGTAGAGGTTAAGTCTGGTGGTAAGGATCTTCAGATAGAGAGTAAGTCTGGTGGTAAGGATCTTCAGGTAGAGAGTAAGTCTTGTGGTAAGGATTTTCAGGGTTGATAGTGTGGTAGAAGTTAAGTCTGGTAATAAAGATATTCAGGGGTGAGAGTGAGGTAGAGGTTAAGTCTGGTAATAAAGATATTCAGGGGTGAGAGTGAGGTAGAGGTTAAGTCTGGTGGTAAGGAACTTCAGGTAGAGAGTAAGTCTGGTGGTAAGGATTTTCAGGGTTGATAGTGTGGTAGAAGTTAAGTCTGGTAATAAAGATATTCAGGGGTGAGAGTGAGGTAGAGGTTAAGTCTGGTAATAAAGATATTCAGGGGTGAGAGTGAGGTAGAGGTTAACTCTGGTGGTTAGGATCTTCAGGGATGAGAGTGAGGTAGAGGGTAAGTCTGGTGGTAAGGATCTTCAGGAGTGAGAGTGAAGGAGAGGGTAAGTCTGGTGGTAAGGATCTTCAGGAGTGAGAGTGAGGTAGAGGGTAAATCTGGTGGTAAGGATCTTCAGGAGTGAGAGTGAAGTAGAAAGTAAGTCTGGTGGTAAGGATCTTCAGGAGTGAGTGAAGTAGAGGGTCAGTCTGGTGGTAAGGATCTTCAGGAGAGAGAGTGAAGTAGAGGGTAAGTCTGGTGGTAAGGATTTTCAGGGTTGATAGTGTGGTAGAAGTTAAGTCTGGTAATAAAGATATTGAGGGGTGAGAGTGTGGTAGAGGTTAAGTCTGGTGGTAAACATCTTCAGGTAGAGGGTAAGTCTGGTGGTAAGGATCTTCAGGTAGATAGTAAGTCTGGTGGTAAGGATTTTCAGGGTTGAGAGTGTGGTAGAGGTTAAGTCTGGTAATAAAGATATTCAGGGGTGAGAGTGAGGTAGAGGTTAAGTCTGGTGGTAAGGATCTTCAGGGGTGAGAGTGAGGTAGAGGGTAAGTCTGGTGGTAAGGATCTTCAGGAGTGAGAGTGAGGTAGAGGTTAAGTCTGGTGGTAAGGATCTTCAGGGGTGAGTGAAGTAGAGGGTAAGTCTGGTGATAAGGATCTTCAGGAGTGAGAGTGAAGTAGAGGTTAAGTCTGGTGGTAAGGATCTTCAGTAGTGAGAGTGAGGTAGAGGTTAAGTCTGGTGGTAAGGATCTTCAGATAGAGAGTAAGTCTGGTGGTAAGGATCTTCAGGTAGAGAGTAAGTCTTGTGGTAAGGATTTTCAGGGTTGATAGTGTGGTAGAAGTTAAGTCTGGTAATAAAGATATTCAGGGGTGAGAGTGAGGTAGAGGTTAAGTCTGGTAATAAAGATATTCAGGGGTGAGAGTGAGGTAGAGGTTAAGTCTGGTGGTAATCTGGAACTTCAGGTGAGAGTGAGGTAGAGGTTAAGTGTGGTAAGGAAAGATATTCAGGGTTGGATAGTGTGGTAGAGGTTAAGTCTGGTAATAAAGATATTCAGGGGTGAGAGTGAGGTAGAGGTTAAGTCTGGTGGTAAGGATCTTCAGGGGTGAGAGTGAGGTAGAGGTTAACTCTGGTGGTTAGGATCTTCAGGGATGAGAGTGAGGTAGAGGGTAAGTCTGGTGGTAAGGATCTTCAGGAGTGAGAGTGAGGTAGAGGGTAAGTCTGGTGGTAAGGATCTTCAGGAGTGAGAGTGAGGTAGAGGGTAAGTCTGGTGGTAAGGATCTTTAGGAGTGAGTGAAATAGAGGGTAAGTCTGGTGGTTAGGATCTTCAGGAGTGAGTGAAGTAGAGGGTCAGTCTGGTGGTAAGGATTTTCAGGAGTGAGAGTGAGGTAGAGGGTAAATCTGGTGGTAAGGATCTTCAGGGGTGATAGTGAGGTAGAGGGTAAGTCTGGTGGTAAGGATCTTCAGGGGTGAGAGTGAAGTAGAGGGTAAGTCTGGTGGTAAGGATCTTCAGGGGTGAGAGTGAGGTAGAGGGTAAGTCTGGTGGTAAGGATCTTCAGGAGTGAGAGTGAAGTAGAGGTTAAGTCTGGTGGTAAGGATCTTCAGGGGTGAGAGTGAGGTAGAGGTTAAGTCTGGTGGTAAGGATCTTCAGGAGTGAGAGTGAGGTAGAGGTAAGTCTGGTCTTGGTGGTAAGGATCTTCAGGTAGAGAGTAAGTCTTGTGCTAAGGATTTTCAGGGTTGATAGTGTGGTAGAAGTTAAGTCTGGTAATAAAGATATTCAGGGGTGAGAGTGAGGTAGAGGTTAAGTCTGGTAATAAAGATATTCAGGGGTGAGAGTGAGGTAGAGGTTAAGTCTGGTGGTAAGGAACTTCAGGTAGAGAGTAAGTCTGGTGGTAAGGATTTTCAGGGTTGATAGTGTGGTAGAAGTTAAGTCTGGTAATAAAGATATTCAGGGGTGAGAGTGAGGTAGAGGTTAAGTCTGGTAATAAAGATATTCAGGGGTGAGAGTGAGGTAGAGGTTAACTCTGGTGGTTAGGATCTTCAGGGATGAGAGTGAGGTAGAGGGTAAGTCTGGTGGTAAGGATCTTCAGGAGTGAGAGTGAAGTAGAGGGTAAGTCTGGTGGTAAGGATCTTCAGGAGTGATAGTGAGGAAGAGGGTAAATCTGGTGGTAAGGATCTTTAGGAGTGAGTGAAATAGAGGGTAAGTCTGGTGGTTAGGATCTTCAGGAGTGAGTGAAGTAGAGGGTCAGTCTGGTGGTAAGGATTTTCAGGAGTGAGAGTGAGGTAGAGGGTAAATCTGGTGGTAAGGATCTTCAGGAGTGAGTGAAGTAGAGGGTCAGTCTGGTGGTAGGGATCTTCAGGGGTGATAGTGAGGTAGAGGGTAAATCTGGTGGTAAGGATCTTCAGGGGTGATAGTGAGGTAGAGGGTAAATCTGGTGGTAAGGATCTTCAGGAGTGAGTGAAGTAGAGGGTCAGTCTGGTGGTAAGGATTTTCAGGGGTGATAGTGAGGTAGAGGGTAAGTCTGGTGGTAAGGATCTTCAGGGGTGATAGTGAGGTAGAGGGTAAGTCTGGTGATAAGGATCTTCAGGAGTGAGTGAAGTAGAGGGTCAGTCTGGTGGTAAGGATTTTCAGGAGTGAGAGTGAGGTAGAGGGCAAGTCTGGTGGTAAGGATCTTCAGGTAGAAGGTAAGTCTGGTTGTAAGGATCTTCAGGGATGATTGAGAGGTACATGTAGAAGGTAAGTTGGTGGTATTGATCTTTAGGGTAATCGTTAGGCACAGGAATTGGGACTCTTAGTAAGTTTATAATTTGTGAGCTTTGTGAAATAGACTATATTTTTATAAGCAAGTAGCAGTATTGCCAACCTCTAATGAGGTCAAATCGGGTGATCACCCTTGAAAAATCGGGTGAAAGGGTCAAAACAAGGGTCATGTGCGGAACCACACTTGAGTGTAATTTTTAACACTTTTTTAAAGCCTAAAATATGCATATATTTATTATCTTCATATTGTTACTCAATAATATTTATGAATATTTTTTGTAATGATATAATTAATATTTGAAAATTAATAAAAAAAATATTTTTTTTAAGGATGCTCCACCGCTGACATAGCATAAATGATATTCATCATTTGAACAATAATTGGCGTTAAATCGTGTATATATATGCCTAATTAGCACAAAAAATAACATATAATAATTTAGTTCACCTTTGGTGCATGTGCAATTATTCCTTCATTCCATATAGGATATAGTGCCACAGAATTTTTTCGGGATGCAATTAATTATTTTTCATATTTTTAACTTAAGTAAAATAAGAAGCTCAAACTTTTCAATGGTGGTAATGGTGTAAAGTAAGTAACTTTTGTGACTGAAGAAAAATACTTAATCGACTGTTCCTGTTTTTGATAGTGAAAAAATACCATTTGTCAGCGGTGGAGCATCTTTAAAATATTAAATAAATAAAATCTTGATTTTTTTGTTTGTTCTACACATGTCCGGTTTCACTATTTTCTTTGACTAAACAAAATGGCGGCCATTTTGATTGGCTTGCCTGCCTATTGCAACAGGATATCGTTCACGTTGACTATGTTTTATTCATGTGAGTAAATCTTTGTCTGAAATTATAATTGTTTGTACTTTTGAAGAGTTTTGAAGAGATTATTTCTGATTTTGAACAGTATTAATTGGCCATGTCTTATTTTGCTAGCTGGCTACGGCTAAAAACGATCATGAACATCGTGATGCATGACTGAATAGATTAATTGCTACAATTTCACACCTAAATGAAAGTTTGTGTAAACACAAACATAGCTACATCCATTATACAGGGGCCTGATATGAGTCTTCTTAAAGATGCTCCACCGCTGACAAATGGTATTTTTTCACTATCAAAAACAGGAGCAAACGATTTAGTATTTTTCTTCAGTTACAAAAGTTACTTACTTTACACCATTACCACCATTGAAAAGTTTAAGCTTCTAATTTTACTTCAAGTTAAAAATATGAAAAATAATTAATTGCATCCCGAAAAAATTCCGTGTCACTATATCCTATACGGAATAAAGTACTGATTGCGCATGCACCAAAGGCAAAATAAATTATTTCATATTATTTTTTGTGTTAATTAGACATATATATACACGAGTAAACACCAATTATTGTTCAAATGATGAATATCATTTATGCTATGACGGCGGTGGAGCATCTTTAAGCCCTGAAGTGTAATTAAAATTGTGCTTATGGCTTTATCTGACGTAATTTTTTTGAGCATTTCAACACTTTGGTACAAGTGCTGAAAATCGGGTGAATCGGGTTACGCATTCTGAAATGTCTAAAAAAACCGGGTCAACCCGGGGAACTCGGGTGAGTTGGCAATATTGAAGTAGTCAACAGTTCAGAAGGGTAGATAAATGATTTTGCATAACTGTGTGATTATTTTGGGTATAAAAGATGGTTTTTTTATAATATTTTTCTCTTTTACAAGGTGCAAAATTAAAAGCGAAAGCAGAGGAAATAGAACACTATGCCAGACAGGACACCCAGGAAAAGGTAAACAGGCTGCGACTTTAAGCACTAGTCCGATGCCCATGACTAGTAATTTTACAGCCGGACTAGTGCCAACTGTAATGAACTAGTCCGATTGGACTAGTGGTTCCCCACCCGATTATGATCAGTCAATGCTATACATTTCATATTTTTCACCATATTTTGAGTGCATTCTGATTGTGATTATTTTAGCTGGATCCATCATTTTGTGAGAATTTGTGTTCACATACAGACTGTAATTTGGGTCAAAAATGTAAAACTGATCATGACTGAAGTGCTGAAGCAAAACAGGTGAATATTTAATTTGGACTAGTGATTAAATAGACAGACTAGTAAAATATTGGAATTTACCAGTCCAAATGACTAGCAGTGAAAAAACATAACGTCACAGACTGGGTAAATAACTGGTAGTTAGAAAACATAATCTGCAAAGTAAGGTTCATGTGAATGCTGCAAAATTAAGATCCTAAAAACACCTTGCGTCCAAGCATCTTATTAACACAGTACAGATAAACTCATTTCTTAAAAGTCACTTGTGCATGTGTAGTAGTTTTATCTTTACATACAACAGTACATGTACTTTTGTTACAGATGAGGAAACAAGAGTTGGCATACCTCCGAAGTCAGACTGAACTGGAGGTACACAAGCTCCGCACTATGGCTGATATAGAGGTAAGTCCTACACAAGCTCTGTAATCTGGTTGATATAGAGGTAAGTCCTACACAAGCTCCGCACTATGGCTGATATAGAGGTAAGTCATACACAAGCTCTGTAATCTGGTTGATATAGAGGTAAGTCCTACACAAGCTCCGCACTATGGCTGATATAGAGGTAAGTCATACACAAGCTCTGTACTATGGTTGATATAGAGGTAAGTCCTACACAAGCTCCGCACTATGGCTGATATAGAGGTAAGTCATACACAAGCTCTGTAATCTGGTTGATATAGAGGTAAGTCCTACACAAGCTCCGCACTATGGCTGATATAGAGGTAAGTCATACACAAGCTCTGTACTACGGTTGATATAGAGGTAAGTCCTACACAAGCTCCGCACTATGGCTGATATAGAGGTAAGTCATACACAAGCTCTGCACTATGGCTGATATAGAGGTAAGACCTACACAAGCTCTGCACTATGGCTAATATAGAGGTAAGTCCTACACAAGCTCTGTACTATGGTTGATATAGAGGTAAGTCCTACACAAGCTCCGCACTATGGCTGATATAGAGGTAAGTCCTACACAAGCTCTGTACTATGGTTGATATAGAGGTAAGTCCTTAACAAGCTCTGCACTATGGCTGATATAGAGGTAAGTCCTATACAAGCTCTGTACTATGGTTGATATAGAGGTAAGTCCTACACAAGCTCTGTACTATGATTGATATAGAGGTAAGTCCTACACAAGCTCTGCACTATGGCTGATATAGAGGTAAGTCCTACACAAGCTCTGTACTATGGTTGATATAGAGGTAAGTCCTACACAAGCTCTGCACTATGGCTGATATAGAGGTTAGTCCTACACAAGCTCTGTACTATGGTTGATATAGAGGTAAGTCCTACACAAGCTCTGTACTATGGTTGATATAGAAGTAAGTCCTACACAAGCTCTGCACTATGGCTGATATAGAGGTAAGTCCTACACAAGCTCTGCACTATTGCTGATATAGAGGTAAGTCATACACAAGCTCTGTACTATGGTTGATATAGAGGTGAGTCCTACAAAAGCTCTGTACTATGGTTGATATAGAGGTGAGTCCTATACAAGCTCCGCACTATGGCTGATATAGAGGTAAGTCCTACACAAGCTCTGAACTAGGGCTGATATAGAGGTAAGTCCTACACAAGCTCTGCATTGTAATTGATATAGAGGTAAGTCCTACACAAGCTCTGCACTATGGCTGATATAGAGGTAAGTCCTACACAAGCTCTGTACTATGGCTGATATAGAGGTAAGTCCTACACAAGCTCTGTACTATGGTTGATATAGAGGTAAGTCCTACACAAGCTCTGTAATCTGGCTGATATAGAGGTAAGTCCTAGACAAGCTCTGTACTATGGCTGATATAGAGGTAAGTCCTACACATGCTCCTCACCATGGTTGATATAGAGGTAAGTCCTACACAAGCTCTGTACTATGGTTGATATAGAGGTAAGTTCTACACAAGCTCTGTACTATGGTTGATATAGAGGTGAGTCCTACACAAGCTCTGCACTATGGCTGATATAGAGGTAAGTCCTACACAAGCTCTGTACTATGGTTGATATAGAGGTAAGTCCTACACAAGCTCTGTACTATGGCTGATATAGAGGTAAGTCCTACACAAGCTCTGTACTATGACTGATATAGAGGTAAGTCCTAGACAAGCTCTGTACTATGGTTGATATAGAGGTAAGTCCTACACAAGCTCTGTACTACGACTGATATAGAGGGTAGTCCTACACAAGCTCTGTACTACAACTGATATAGAGGTAAGTCCTACACAAGCTCTGTAATCTGGCTGATATAGAGGTAAGTCCTAGACAAGCTCTGTACTACGGCTGATATAGAGGTAAGTCCTACACAAGCTCTGTACTATGGCTGATATAGAGGGTAGTCCTACACAAGCTCTGTACTACGGTTGATATAGAGGTAAGTCCTACACAAGCTCTGTACTACGGTTGATATAGAGGTAAGTCCTACACAAGCTCTGAACTATGGCTGATATAGAGGTAAGTCCTACACAAGCTCTGTACTATGGTTGATATAGAGGTAAGTCCTACACAAGCTCTGTACTATGGTTGATATAGAGGTAAGTCCTACACAAGCTCTGTACTACGACTGATATAGAGGGTAGTCCTACACAAGCTCTGTACTACGACTGATATAGAGGGTAGTCCTACACAAGCTCTGTACTATGGTTGATATAGAGGTAAGTCCTACACAAGCTCTGTACTATGGTTGATATAGAGGTAAGTCCTACACAAGCTCTGTACTACGACTGATATAGAGGGTAGTCCTACACAAGCTCTGTACTACGACTGATATAGAGGGTAGTCCTACACAAGCTCTGTACTATGGTTGATATAGAGGTAAGTCCTACACAAGCTCTGTACTATGGTTGATATAGAGGTAAGTTCTACACAAGCTCTGTACTACGACTGATATAGAGGGTAGTCCTACACAAGCTCTGTACTACGACTGATATAGAGGTAAGTCCTACACAAGCTCTGTACTACGGTTGATATAGAGGTAAGTCCTACACAAGCTCTGTACTACGACTGATATAGAGGTAAGTCCTACACAAGCTCTGTACTACGGATGATATAGAGGTAAGTCCTACACAAGCTCTGTACTATGGCTGATATAGAGGTTAGTCCTAGACAAGCTCTGTACTATGGCTGATATAGAGGTTAGTCCTAGACAAGCTCTGTACTATGGCTGATATAGAGGTAAGTCCTACACAAGCTCTGTACTATGGCTGATATAGAGGGTAGTCCTACACAAGCTCTGTACTATGGCTGATATAGAGGTTAGTCCTAGACAAGCTCTGTACTACGGTTGATATAGAGGTAAGTCCTACACAAGCTCTGTAATCTGGCTGATATAGAGGTAAGTCCTAGACAAGCTCTGTACTACGGTTGATATAGAGGTAAGTCCTACACAAGCTCTGTAATCTGGCTGATATAGAGGTAAGTCCTACACAAACTCTGTACTATGGTTGATATAGAGGTAAGTCCTACACAAGCTCTGTAATCTGGCTGATATAGAGGTAAGTCCTAGACAAGCTCTGTACTACGGCTGATATAGAGGTAAGTCCTACACAAGCTCTGTACTATGGCTGATATAGAGGGTAGTCCTACACAAGCTCTGTACTATGGTTGATATAGAGGTAAGTCCTACACAAGCTCTGTACTACGGTTGATATAGAGGTAAGTCCTACACAAGCTCTGTACTACGGTTGATATAGAGGTAAGTCCTACACAAGCTCTGTACTATAGCTGATATAGAGGGTAGTCCTACACAAGCTCTGTACTATGGTTGATATAGAGGTAAGTCCTACACAAGCTCTGTACTACGGTTGATATAGAGGTAAGTCCTACACAAGCTCTGTACTATGGTTGATATAGAGGTAAGTCCTAGACAAGCTCTGTACTATGGTTGATATAGAGGTAAGTCCTACACAAGCTCTGTACTATGGCTGATATAGAGGTAAGTCTTGAAATTACACTGAACCTTGTTCATAGCACAATGTAGAAAACATCCATTATGTAAAAACAATCATAGCTTTAAAAATGAATGCAAACGGGGCTTTCCTCTCAGTTTTTATTACACAGGTAACTACACAAGGTGGAGAAGTTTATATTAGTAACTACATGTACATCTTACTTTAAGGTGGAGAAGTTTATACAGATAACTACATGAACATCTTACTTTAAGGTGGAGAAGTTTATACAAGTGACTACATGTACATCTTACTTTAAGGTGGAGAAGTTTATACAGATAACTACATGTACATCTTACTTTAAGGTGGAGAAGTTTATACAGATAACTACATGTACATCTTACTTTAAGGTGGAGAAGTTTATACAAGTGACTACATGTACATCTTACTTTAAGGTGGAGAAGTTTATACAAGTGACTACATGTACATCTTACTTTTAAGGTGGAGAAGTTTATACAGATAACTACATGTACATCTTACTTTAAGGTGGAGAAGTTTATACAAGTGACTACATGTACATCTTACTTTAAGGTGGAGAAGTTTATGCAAGTAACTACATGTACATCTTACTTTAAGGTGGAGAAGTTTATACAAGTAACTACATGTACATCTTACTTTAAGGTGGAGAAGTTTATACAAGTGACTACATGTACATCTTACTTTAAGGTGGAGAAGTTTATACAGATAACTACATGTACATCTTACTTTAAGGTGGAGAAGTTTATACAGATAACTACATGTACATCTTACTTTAAGGTGGAGAAGTTTATACAAGTAACTACATGTACATCTTACTTTAAGGTGGAGAGGTTTATGCAAGTGACTACATGTACATCTTACTTTAAGGTGGAGAAGTTTATACAAGTAACTACATGTACATCTTACTTTAAGGTGGAGACGTTTATACAAATAACTACATGTACATCTTACTTTAAGGTGGAGAAGTTTATACAAGTGACTACATGTACATCTTACTTTAAGGTGGAGAAGTTTATACAAGTAACTAAATGTACATCTTACTTTTAAGGTGGAGAAGTTTATACAAGTAACTACATGTACATCTTACTTTAAGGTGGAGAAGTTTATACAAGTGACTACATGTACATCTTACTTTAAGGTGGAGAAGTTTATACAGATAACTACATGTACATCTTACTTTAAGGTGGAGAAGTTTATACAAGTAACTAAATGTACATCTTACTTTAAGGTGGAGAAGTTCCAGAAGATGGTGAATGTGATTGGTGCAGATACCTTGTCTGCCATAGCTACATCTGGTCCTGAGACACAGGTAAGGAGACCCAAGCTCTGGGCTGGATACTGGGGTCTAGGATTTAGTTATGTCTTTCCCATTCTATCCTGTTATGTCCCGTCCTGTAACATCCCATTTGATAATTATTATAGAAGTAGAAATATATACATATGTCTTTGGAACATTTCTAGTTCTCTTCATGTCTGAACAGTGGTGTCCACATATATAGTTATTGTGCCCTTGGGTGAGTCAAACATTACTTATACAGATCTTCTATGTCACAGCAACAATGTCATATCATGTCAACCACTTAGTTATGTTACATTGTAAGAGATTAACTGGGTTTCAAAAATATCATTAACTTTCTTTGGGACGAGACAAACATCACTTCTCTCTGAAATTGTATACATAATGATGGTGAATGTTGTTTTGTTTTTCATTTTCCCCAGGTGAAGATGTTGAAAGCTTTAGGATTACAGAGCACATTGATTACCGACGGCAGTAGTCCAATCAATCTCTTTAACACTGCCTCCGGCCTCATTGGAGGGATGGCACCGCAGTAATAAGGGTCAAAGGTTGTCCTGTCTGTTGTAGTAGTTACCATGGCACCACAGTAACAGGGGTCAAAGGTTGCCCTGTCTGTTGTAGTAGTTACCATGGCACCACAGTAAAAGGGGTCAAATATGTGTGGCAACTGTTTTTACGTGTATGACACCCACCTACAAATGTGATGTATGCACAGTGCTTTTTGGGTAAAAGTGAAGTGTGGATGCTACAATGATAGTTATAATGCTGTTATATTTAAATATGTAGGCATGATATGTAATAGTTTTCGTTTCATTGACAGTTACATTTATGGATGACATATATGTGTTAAAGACTTGTACTTTGTTGTATACAGCCTCATGTGAAATTAGGAGGAATATTTTAAGTGCATGATGGCTGCTGAACAATACTAGTTATACATAATGGTTGTGATAGCTGCTGAAATAGCAAATGATATAGAATTAGAAACTACATGTCATTTATTTCACCGTGTCTTCAGAATGTAAGTGAGTGTGATTTTACTTATAAGGAGAGGCGACATGGATGAATTACCTCAGTATGATGTGTTGCAGTGAAAGATTATATCATTGATTTGTAAATAAGGGGAAAATGTCAAATGTGATATGTGAATGTTGTGATCTAATGATCATAAAAAAGACACAGAATCAAATAAATATACCTACTGATTATTATCACATACACAAATTAATGAAAAGCATGTGTAAATACTACGTAATTCTTACCGATAAACATAACTTTGACATATTCCTCAGTCAGATCTGTATTGTTTTTTTTAATCTTTACATTTTCCATTTTATGTATTTGAGCGTCAGACAAAAGTCACCGGCATTTAGTCAGTGCCTGGTAATGGGCCCATGTGGTCTCAAAGGTGACTAGGCCTTAACACTGTTGTTGTTAGTGCTATTCAATGTTTTATTTATGACAGTCTGTTGCCTAAACATCCTTACTGTGATTCAGATTTAAATATTTCTATATATATTATACTCTTTTTCACCAAGATTTTAAATTAATATACATGTACATGTTATATTACAATTTCACATATTTTCATTTTTGCAAATAAATATTTCCTGTTTGAATTGCTTTCTTTATAGTCTCTATTTTGACATTATAGCAGTATATCTTGATATTTGATCAGTCTGTTAGTACTTTGTGTAAACTACCTATGTCTATAGTGGGGAATATCAGTGAACCTGTGTCTATAGTGGGGAATATCAGTGAACCTGTGTCAGTGAACCTGTGTCTATAGTGGGGAATATCAGTGAACCTGTGTCTATAGTGGGGAATATCAGTGAACCTGTGTCTATAGTGGGGAATATCAGTGAACCTGTGTCTATAGTGGGGAATATCAGTGAACCTGTGTCTATAGTGGGGAATATCAGTGAACCTGTGTCTATAGTGGGGAATATTAGTGAACCTGTGTCTATAGTGGGGAATATCAGTGAACCTGTGTCTATAGTGGGGAATATCAGTGAACCTGTGTCTATAGTGGGGAATATCAGTGAACCTGTGTCTATAGTGGGGAATATCAGTGAACCTGTGTCTATAGTGGGGAATATCAGTGAACCTGTGTCTTTAGTGGGGAATATCAGTGAACCTGTGTCTATAGTGGGGAATATCAGTGAACCTGTGTCTTTAGTGGGGAATATCAGTGAACCTGTGTCTTTAGTGGGGAATATCAGTGAACCTGTGTCTTTAGTGGGGAATATCAGTGAACCTGTGTCTATAGTGGGGAATATCAGTGAACCTGTGTCTTTAGTGGGGAATATCAGTGAACCTGTGTCTACAGTGGGGAATATCAGTGAACCTGTGTCTATAGTGGGGAATATCAGTGAACCTGTGTCTATAGTGGGGAATATCAGTGAACCTGTGTCTATAGTGGGGAATATCAGTGAACCTGTGTCTATAGTGGGGAATATCAGTGAACCTGTGTCTATAGTGGGGAATATCAGTGAACCTGTGTCTATAGTGGGGAATATCAGTGAACCTGTGTCTATAGTGGGGAATATTAGTGAACAAACAGAACTGTACCATATTCAACCCAGTAATCGTCCAGGGCTTATAAAAAAATGAAAAATGATAAGGTGCTTAATAAGACGAAATTATTCCAAAGCAAAGTGCAAACCTTTACAGTTTTGATAGTTTTAGCCTTTATTTATGCCAAGCAATTGAAATTGAGGCCACAAAAGAGGGAGGGACGCTTATAGGGACATATGCACTTATTGGGTCGAATATTCTTGTTTGATAAATATTGTATCATGTTCAGTTCAATTTACATCATATTAACAGCCATAATCATTTAAGGCTGCTAGATTTCAATCATGGAGGAAAGCTGCAGTTCCTGGAAAAAAAACCGCTGACCTATGGTCAGTACATATATACTGCCCAACATGAGATTTAAACTGATAACAGGATGTAAAGGATGGGAATACAGTGTGACACCTTATGTACTTCACTATGCAGACCCCTAAAAAAATTGCTTTGATCTCCACACTGAATGAAAATGCAGCAATTAACAAATAATTTCTTTATTCCTGACATTTCAGTATAATCTTCACCTGTGATGTCAAAAGTGGTTCAAGGTAATGTCATGACCTTGGGCCTTTCAGTTATTGAGAAGTCAAAAATGACTTTGTTGGTGGCAGATGATGTGTAATAAGAAGACACTGTAAACCAAGTGTTATTTGTTTTGGTCCAAAATCAAAGATGGCCACAATTTCCTCCATCTTGAAAACACATTTTGAAGATATAGCTAAAACTTAAAAAGCTATGCCTGATGCTATGATACAGAGCCTAACTCGATTTGCCCTCTTCTACTTCTAGAATATAACTTATATAACTGTAGCTCTTCTGCTTCTGGAAGTTCTCCAGTCTATATGCTGAAAGGTCTTCTGAGAAGGTTTCTCTTCTTAAAAGAGTGAAATCGAGTTGAGCTCTGTATAAAGGGAGAAGACTTTATACAGACCAAGATGTGTTGCTTTTTTTCCCTCCAAAAACACAAAGCACTGTTCAAATGGTATCAAGGTTGTCAGATGATCACTAAGGCCATTGGGCCTCTTGTTTGCTTAAAACATTATTATATGTATCAAACATAAGAAAGACAAAACAAAACTCAGATGTATATATATTATCAAACATGACGTTTATCTCTCACAACCCATAATACACATATTCATCAAATAACAAGATACTGCTTTCACAATTAGCACTATTTCATTATATTCATCATCAATTCTAAGAAATTGTAAATGGAAGTCACAGCTTAAAAATAACTCCTGGAGTACTAATTATATCATTTCTCCTAAAGATAAGCACTTAATTGAGCAGTAAAAGATTTAAAAACGTCACATGTTCATGCCATGTCTTATAACTACAAAACAAGTTGACATTCTTTTGATACATACACAATATTTACTTAGTAACACATAAATATACATTTGTAGGTATACTTCAGTTTTGTACAAATATGCCAGTGAACTTCAGCCAATGTTATATCTTTTTAGCCCTTGACCTGTGACCTTTCGAAGTAAGGCCAAGATTATTTGGTTATTTCTGTTCATATGATTTACATACAGTCAAGCAAGCAAGCAAAATCCCAAACAAATCTAAGGTCAATATCATATTTTAAACTATCTATGGCTGTAAAGACATGCAGAAATATTTCAAGGCCAGATGCCACAAAAACCACACTTTTTTATTGAACTTCAACCTTTTTTCAGTAACCATATGCATGCAACCAACACAAAAGTAAGTCACAGCATTTGTATGGGAAAATAGGTAACACAAGATGTGGTATTACAAGGAATGTGAAGATAAAATTATCAGAAAACATTATCACATATTGAGGTTTGCTGAATCACTATTTCTAATGGGATACAAACATGTTGTGAAGTACCACAAAGATAAATAAGTGTTGTTGCATGATTGTCTTGACCCAAAAAAAAATCAAAAAAAAAAATCATGATTTATTTACATAACAAAGGTATTGTAAATGGTGTATTCATACAACAGGTTACATGATACCATATTCTCACACAAGAGGGTGTAACGTTATAGCCATCAACTGATGATTAGGTAGGTATTAGAACTTGAATAAATTAACTTATTGCTCTGATGTAGGTCATAGGTCAAAATGTGGCCTCTTTTTTGTAAACGATACACTAGCTATCATAGGTAAAACCGTGACTCTAATATGAAATTCCAGTGAAAACCAGAGCAAGGGAAAGAGCCAAGGCAACAATCTCCTTTACGTGGAACAAAGATCAAAATGTAGGTCACTGTGACCAAATCTCATTATATGTATAAAACACTTCCTCACCTCGGTGAATGTTTGCTAAAGTATGAATTTCTAGTGATAGGTAATATAGAAGACAGAACCTCGACAAGGTAACAAGTGGAAAGACAAAGAGGTGAATGGCTTAGCTCTGTACAAAATTACCTGGTACAGATAGTCTCCTAGCAGCATGGAAATTATGATGATAAATCCAATATAGCAAAGCTACTATTGTAATGCATTTGTATCCATTATTCTGATCATGATAACTAAGTGTTGACCGGTATATTTGGCTGTCAGTGGGACACAAACATTCTGATTAGGAATGGCTGGTGGATTTCATGCATGTCAATAACGTTATATAGGTACAGGTCTCATTATGCAACAATATTAATATGTAAGTAAAGTTTGTTCTCAATCCTTAATGGAAATACATGCATCACAAATAATTCAACCATTAAATGTAAATTTCAACCTCAGATGTAAAGGATAAAACAAATAGTGCCTAATAATTATAATTTAAGAAAAGGAATAACCCAGGTTTCCTTTAACCCTGACACCAAACATAGACATACCAAAGGATAAATACATCTGATGTACCTGAACTTACTCCGACTCGATCACCACACCTCGGTGTAGTCTTAGACCTAGAAGTGTCCGATGTAGCCGGAATATTCAAGTCAACCTTATCTTTAAAATTAAACAGTTCTTTCCTAAATCTCACACAACTTTATCTAAAACTGAAAAGGAAATGAAAAAATTGTAAGTATAAAAACATTTCTGAATAAAAGGTTCTTGCACCAAGATAAAAAATATAGACTGTAACAACAAAAACTTGAGATCACAGATGAAAATTATTTCATACATTGAACACATAGTAATAAATACTGCAAATGGGAGGGTTGACTCGGACGTCTGATAATTACAATAGTCGAAACACTCAAGTCATCGCAGTTATATATATCATCTTGTTACAAGACATTATAATATGATGATTTAAGTGAACTGACTAAGCATCTTTGTTCTAACAATGAAATATTTCAGCCATAAAAAGGTATCAATACAGCCCTGAAATTATTTGGCATACGGAAACCGTCGTGGTCCATCTTTATGGCTATAAAGGGGAATACGAAGCTTGAGATATAAATGGACAAGGGCAAATACGAGATGTTCCAACACTAAAGGGGAAGCTCTTTATCAATATCACACAAAATAATCAATCAATGACATTATTTGTTCAAATGAAATGTCAAAATAAGAAATTCCTATATTTATGTATATCTAAAACAATTTTGCACATATCCAGTATGCAAACCCAAAATCAGATATGTCTAAAAGCGCTCTCTATCCTTACCAGTTATTAGGTCAGTATTTCAGGTGGGTCGTCTCCGTTATTAAGTCTGAAATGTCCCCTCTATCACATAAAGGAAATAATCACGCTATTAAGTACCTAGTGGCTTAAATTAAAGAAGAAAACAAGAGAAAACATTTCAACAAATCTTGTGGTAACTGGATTTGAATTTCATCTTTGAATAGTTAACGAAGGCTAATTATTGCTTTATCCTATCAATGAAGATAGTATTTTCATTGTAACATAACTTGAATACAATCGACACACAAGAATTTAGTATGACCCTGAATAACTGAGAAAGGCCACAGAAGAACGTCATTGCATCACTGCTAAATATAACATCACAGTTTTGTATAATACATCCATCCTTCAGTATTCACTCAAACCAATTCAAAATAATCTAGTCACTTGATCTAGTCAGCCGTCCAGCTCTCAAATTCATCAGAGCAGACAGGTAGAGTCCTGAGCCAGAACTGATCATCAGTTCCTCACAATGTCAGATTCATCTATCGAGTCTATTAATCCAGTTCAGAATCTGTGCTCTCCGACTCCAGGACGGTATCCTGTAAAGTTTCAAAGATATAATGTTATGAACTAATGATTTTGATTTAAAATTATTGAGACACAGATGTGGCTTGTATCACAAACTGATGCAGCTCATACAGGGACATAAATCTGTAGTTACAGTATTGGGTATGCCTGTTACAAAGCCACAATTGTTGCATAAAATGCTGAGAATTTTTCAAAACTGCTATTGAATTGCAAAGGGTTGTGGTCTAGTTGATAACACTGGGATTTTGTCTTGTTGTACAACTCTGAGTTATTGCCCACGTGTAGGACACTGGGATTTTGTCTTGTTGTACAACTCTGGGTTAGTACCCAGGTGTAGGACACTGGGATTTTGTCTTGTTGTACAACTCTGGGTTAGTGCCCAGGTGTAAGGCACTGGGATTTTGTCTTGTTGTACAACTCTGGGTTAGTGCCCAGGTGTAAGGCACTGGGATTTTGTCTTGTTGTACAACTCTGGGTTGTTTTTATAGGTGTAGGTCACTGGGATTTTTCCTTTTTGTACAACTCTGAATTATTGCCCACGTGTAGGACACTGGGATTTTGTCTTGTTGTACAACTCTGGGTTAGTGCCCAGGTGTAGGACACTGGGATTTTGTCTTGTTGTACAACTCTGGGTTAGTGCCCAGGTGTAAGACACTGGGATTTTGTCTTGTTGTACAACTCTGGGTTAGAGCCCAGGTGTAAGACACTGGGATTTTGTCTTGTTGTACAACTCTGGGTTAGTGCCAAGGTGTAGAACACTGGGATTTTGTCTACTTGTACAATACTGGGTTGTTGCCTAGGTGTAGGTCACTGGGATTTTGTCTTGTGGTCTTCTCTAGGTTGTTGCCCATGTGTAAGACAATAGGATTTTGTCTTGTACAACTCTGGGTTAGTGCCCAGATGTAGGACACTGGGATTTTGTCTTGTTGTACAACTCTGGGTTAGTGCCCAGGTGTAGGACACTGGGATTTTGTCTTGTTGTACAACTCTGGGTTGTTGTTTAGGTGTAAGACACTGGGATTTTGTCTTGTACAACTCTGGGTTGTTGTTTAGGTGTAAGACACTGGGATTTTGTCTTGTACAACTCTGGTTTGTTGTTTAGGTGTAGGAGACTGGGATTTTGTCTTGTTGTACAACTCTGGGTTGTTGTTTAGGTGTAAGACACTGGGATTTTGTCTTGTTGTACAACTCTGGGTTGTTGTTTAGGTGTAGGAGACTGGGATTTTGTCTTGTAAAATCTGAGTTGTTGTTTAGGTGTCGAACACTTGGATTTTGTCTTGTACAACTCTGGGTTGTTGTTTAGGTGTAAGACACTGGGATTTTGTCTTGTACAACTCTGGTTTGTTGTTTAGGTGTAGAACACTGGGATTTTGTCTTGTTGTACAACTCTAGATTGTTGTTTAGGTGTAGGACACTGGAAATTTTTTGTGTTGTTGTACAACTCTGGGTTGTTGTTTAGGTGTATGACACTGGGATTTTGTCTTGTTGTACAACTCTGGGTTAGTGCCCAGTGTAGGACACTGGGATTTTGTCTTGTTGTACAACTCTGGGTTAGTGCCAAGGTGTAAGACACTGGGATTTTGTCTTGTTGTACAACTCTGGGTTAGTGCCCAGGTGTAAGGCACTGGGATTTTGTCTTGTTGTACAACTCTGGGTTAGTGCCCAGGTGTAAGACACTGGGATTTTGTCTTGTTGTACAACTCTGGGTTAGTGCCCAGGTGTAGAACACTGGGATTTTGTCTTGTTGTACAACTCTGGGTTAGTGCCCAGGTGTAGAACACTGGGATTTTGTCTACTAGTACAATACTGGGATGTTAGGTATAGTCAAGGACTGGTAATTGAGTGTTGTTTGGTGGTACAGTGGTCTGGTGTTTGGACACAAGTGACCGATAGATTACTATGAGCCAATAAGGACTAGGAGTATGTTATTATACTAACAACCAAACAGTTACCAGGGGGTACACTGGACTCATAACTTGAAGGTTTCAAGGCATGATGGTCTACTGGAGGAACACTGGGCTACCCATTCATTGGTCACAGCTATGATAGTAACCTGCATTGAGACTGCCATATTGTGGAAATACTGATGCTCATCCATCAAATTATCTTTCTTATTATATCAAATTAATGAAACAGTAAATCTTCTGTTTTTTGTATTAAAGTGAAACTCACCCATCCACCCTGATCTACGATCCAGCCAGCAAACTTGTCCTCCAGATAACGTAGACTCATTTCCTTCACTTTCATAGCCACCGCTCCGCCGACTCCTGCAGCATGTACAGTTTTCTTAGTGATGTAGAACAGAGTAGCCAGCTGGTCCCAGCCCACATCGTCCCCAATGGCTCGCTTCAGGGTATCAGTAAAGGTGTTGTATGTAGCCTGTTTCACTATGTCTTTAGCTGCCTCTGTTACCTCTGCTGATACTGGATGCTGCAGATTTTAAAGGTTTTCATGTAAGAACATTGATTTTCAAAATCATTAAACCTAAATTTTCAACTATGATACAGCTATTCTTTTTACACAAATTTACCCGGTAAATAAAAATCAGGAGAATATTTTATAAAAGCTAACTTACAATGTCTTATTTGTTTGAATGGAAACCTCAACAAAAATGTATAAAATGATAGTTCACATTATCCCCTGGAGTATTTGTAAGGCATAATTCTTGACTAAGTAACCAAGAAACCTTTCAAGGTTTTTTTTTAATCATACCTCAACACTGAAATTATCTCCGAAGTTCCGTAAACTGTCTCGAAGTTCTCTCTCCAAGGAATTCAGACCATCACCTACAACAACATTTTAATCTTTCAGTTTTCTAGCATCAGATATCTTAAAATTAAAACTTAAAGTCATGCAGGCTACTCAATATGTTTTACAAGCATTTTGTTTTCTTGATAAATTTATTTTCAACCAATTTTATTGATAAAAATCGATGGGATTGGACAACAGGCTAAGCTACCTTGTATATAAGCCCTCTCCTTCTTTGATAGATCACAAGTATGTCTTGGAGCCAAAGCAAATATTGACTGCTAAATATACTCGGCCATGGAAAAAAGTTGTAATCAGTGGTATGTCCTAGGGCTTTAGTAGGATAACATTTGAACATGATAACCAGGTGTGCTTTTTTAAGAGTAACTTACAGATGTAAAAAGATTTTTTACTAGAGCGTACTCTAATTAAATCACAAAGCGATTTATAACGAGAATACACTCAGATTTTTGTGTTATATCTGCATTACAGAAAACTCTATTCAAATTTATACTTTACATTCAATTTAAATTCTTTCTTAAAGAAGATATCATCAGAATTCCAAATTAATTTTGGGACTCTTTTTACATTAAATGGTTATGCTGTTGTCTCAGTTAATCACAAGTGACATTACAAATGGCAATGCCATTATTTTCTTAATGTGCTAATAAAGTAAATTGTTTAAACCAATCAAAATTCTCAATACAAGCAAAATTGAATTATTATTTGATATCGTCCATCTGACCATCTCATACAGAATATACAGCTGAACCTCATTAACTTGAGCTGGAATAAATTAAACACTGTCTCATTTGAAGAATTGCATCAATCCCAACCAAAGTTTTCATTATTTATCCATGTATGCTTGACTAAAATTTTCACTAAACAAGTTTAATATTGTTCTTAGAAAATTGGAGTCAAAGTAGTTTCACAGTACTTTGTTCATGTACAATCAATAAGCTGATAACTTAGACCTACCATCACGGACATCAAACGAAGCTTCCAGGGATGCCTGGGGTGTAGTTGACGATTGACGAGGTGATGTGGCTTGAGTCTCGCCCGATGCTCCTGCCATATAACTATCACCCATCTCAGCCAGTCGTTCTGCTATGATTCCATACAATTTCTCCTTGTCTTCCTGTGTAACAGGACCGTTCGACCCCGTAGCTCCCTCCACGGAATCTAGCCCATCATCTGTAGATAAAACATCTCAAAGGGTATTCATCCATCAAACACATCAGTATCACAGATTTTAATTAAATAAATAATTAAAGATCCATGAATATATATGTTAGTTACTCTACAATCTTTATAGCTACCTCTGTTACTTAAGTTACCTTTAGTTGATGTGGAACCTGATCTATTTTTATCTATATAATTACCTTGACCTTCAGTCTGGCTGTTTCCGTCCACATCCAGATCATCCACAATCGTATGTTGGTGAAAACTCCGTTCTACATCTATCTCCCCCGTAGGTAGCCTCCTTCTAAACTCTGTTTCCTCAATATCATAATCATAAGCAAAGGATTGGTTGGCAGGAAGCATCTGCCCTTCAATGTCCATTGGATCTGACCTTTGACCCAAGTCCAGATTGCTGATGGCATTAAGACCAACATCATCAATTGAAGTAACTTCTGATGTGTGTTTTCTCTGTCGTCCATCCATCTGGAAAAAGCTGGACTCAAAATGGCTGTTTTCACTACCTCTGACCGCCCCATCAGGAACTGAGATATTCCGCTGATACGCCTTCCTTCCTTTCCTCTTCTTTATCATGTTGAAGTCTGCAGACTTGGAGGCTGTGGAATATAACTAAATATTAATTCATAATATCATTCTAGTAATTCTTTTATTTTATTTTAGAAAACAATTTTCAGCAAGCAAATTAAACACAATACAACATTTCTTTTGCCACCATGGAAGATTTACAATGTATTTAGAACAGAAGATGATTTTTAATATTTCAGCGAAAAGTAAGTTATCACAAATCATTTTAAGTTTTTTCAAATGATCCTGTTTGATAAGAAAAGTGAAATTTAATCAATACCTGGAATTGTGACCTGACATACTGTTCTATTAATAGTAAATAATCTCAACCTTTGACCTTTTGTGTCTTATGAACCTTTCTGAAGCAGAACTGGCTGTTTTATAAATAAAAATACCTGGAACTTTTTTCCTTGATTTTCTGCCTCTGCGTGTGGTCAGTTTGCGAAGACTACTGAAAATTCCTCCTTCTGAAGTCTTTGCAGAACTGGACAGATCGGCACTCTCTTTGATATTACTGTGCTTGTCAACATGTTTACGTTTATGATGTTCCTGGTCTGTGATGTCCGTTGATTCCCAGGTCTCCTGTGATCTTACTAACCCCGCTCTGTCCCCATCAGTGTAGTGATGCTGCTCTACATGGCCATGTTTGTGTGTATGTCTTTCTTCCAAAACTTGAGCTCCGCCCTTTTGACCTTGACTATATTTACCCTTTTTTGTTACAGTATCACCCTCTCTGTCATCATTCTTTCTGTCTTTACTCCTGTTTAAAACACTATTTAATCTTTCTTTTGCCCTTTTGAACACAGATTTTTTCTTCCTCTCTGGTGAGACTACAGCCTCACTCTCAGTGTCCGAGGAAGAGAGAGAACCTGATCTGTAACGCTGCCGTCCTCTTTCAGGTCCAACTGGTGGGGAATTTCCATTAACACGTTTTGTCCTCGACTTTTCATTCTTTAATTTCAAATCCTTTATGTCTTTCTTTTTATCCAAATTCTCAAGCTTTGAGGGGCTCAAGGAATAGGATGTTGTCATTAGATTATTGTCAATTCTATGGGCTGGTGACAAATTGGGTGGCAAACTTTTTGCACGAGGCACTGTTTCATAATCATCAGCAAATGGTATATCAGCATTGTCGTCTACTAACGAATGGATGGAAGTTTTAGCTGAGTTAACAGAAGTACGAGAAAGTTCTGATGTTTCACGAGAATGGATCACAGATGACGTTTTACCAGAAGTGATTGAAGCATGTGAGAGCTCAGAGGGCCCACGGGAGTGAATCACTGAGGCATGACCTGCATGACTAGAGTTGCCGATAGAGTGTTGCCTGTCACTGGAGCTGTCTGGAGACAGTGGCCTCCCTGGCTGGGAGTTGTGAAAGTAGTACTCTTCTTCTGTTACGTCCACATCTTTCACCTGTTGATATGCTGTACCTGTTAAACACAAAATTGCTTATTTAATAATGATAATAAAACATCAGCCACCGTCTATCATACACTGGTTAAGTAAAACAACTGATGTGATATTTGATCTAAACAACTTTGAACTTCATTGTTTTGCATGATTTCACTTCAATTATTTGATTTCAAATGCTTTTATCACTTTTGTCTCTTGCACCTTTACCTTGATCCAAATACTAGGTGTGGCAATTTTAATCCAATAACCCCAGAATAAAAATCAAGATCTTAACAGTTTAAGTTCAATTTTTTTAATTCTGATATAATTTAGATACTCTGATGTACAAATATACTCATAATAACTAGGTATTTTCATACTTTTCTGATTATCTAACATATATATAAATGTATTGAATTTAAATAAATTACTATTTTCTCAAAAGTTGTTCATGGCCTGCTGCTATTGAAATATTTGTGGAAAAAAAAGAAATGATTCATGGGTCATTAACATTTGAATTAATTAAATGAGAGATGCAGACTGACTTCTGGGAATGAAATATAGTAAATTAAAACATACAATGTACTAGAACTTGATCTGATAATTACCACTGTAATATACATAATAATCTTAATTAAAAAACAAACCAAACATGGTATGCCTTGTATGTACATATATACCTATGAGTGGTTTTCCACGTTTTCCCTTATTTTCCTTCAATTCTTTCATAAGAAACTGTTCCATAATTTTGGCAGCCTCATTGCGCACCTCCTGCTTTGTAGGAGGCTGTTGATGAGGACAGGGTGAACGCCGTTTGATACGGTGTTTCTTTTGGAGGTGCACCTTGAGGAGTTCTGAGGCCTCCTGGAAGGATGGCGTTCTTGGCACGTTTTTATCCATCGTAAATAAGGTCTGAAATCAGGAGTTTAAAATGAAATTGATGTACTAATAGGAAAAGATTACATTATATAAAAAAGGTAAAATCAATGACTTATAGTTTTCAAAAAGTATACATATAAGATAGTATTGCTTGAATTAATTAAAGACACATTGCCTTTCTGAAACAACATTTTTTTTAATGGAAATGTACAACAACAAGATAGATAATTTTGTAGAGTTGGAAATATTATCAGCTTATGAGCATTAATAGTACAATTATCATCACCTTTCAATTTAATTTAAATAAGTTAAATATTAATTTTCATAACTTTATAGTTGTATAATGTTTCCCATCATCACTTTAGTTACCATCAATTAGTTGGTTTTTTTTGTGATTTTTTAATAGAATAGATGCAATAGACTATCACTGTACCAGACTGCAAAACAACAAGATAAATCTTGTTTTTTTCAGAAAAGTAAAGGGCCTTTAAAGCAATATTTGATACCTTTTTACATACATGTCATAACCTATAATACCAGAAACACATATTATGTATAATACTATACTCCAAGGTACAATGTTAGTTGCAATATTGTAGCTGAAAAGACTTCTAGACTGATAAGGATGTCGTCTTTAGACAAAAAGCATAGTAGACAGGGTGCGTATATTCATTCTAAAACAATGTAAGCGGTAAAGCATGTCTGTCTGATAAAAATAGTGTAAAAAGAGTGAATTATGTGGTTTGTGCATAGTGTTAAATACATATACATAGTGTTTCCCACAGGAAAAAAAAGGGCATGGTGCTGGGTTTTGAAAAGGGCACCTTGACCGCGATAAATAACCATCAGAGGGGCACAAAGGTTATATCGACAACTTCCAATACATGGGGAAATCTTTAAAACTGTCTTGTTGTTTATTTAATTCTGGTTCAACTTAATATCATTTAAAAGCTTTAAACTCTCTGAGTTGCTAAGTAATATCAGGACATCTATTTAATTATTCTGATTGAAAAAAATTATTTTGAAAATTGTAATCTGCAGATCATATGATCATGACTATAATTGATTCACAAGAAAGATCTAAATTTCATTTATATTAATTAAAAGAATGGGAAAATTCAAAATGTATTTCTTTATTTCAATCCAATTACCTTTATTTTAATATATATCTTTATTTAAATATTAAAAATACTGTATTGATTTGAATAAGATAACATGCTTCATAATAATGGACAATTAATTAAAATAATGTTCTACATTTACAAGCACTAAATTAAGAAAATACAGATAAGTGTTAGAGAAGTATGCAAAATATTTCAATTTAATCTGATAGAGAAAAAGTTTATTTCTTTTTAATTTGATTTATTTTAATTACTTTGCTGTTAATAATTTTATTATTATTAAGATATCTTTTCTAAAAATAAATTCACACCGAAATTCTAAAAAAATAATACCATTTTCATTTTTAAAAACGTGAATATTAGTAAAATCCTGAAATTCAATATCTCCGGATCTACTATTACAATACACCCAAAATGGCGGCCATTATGATTGCAAATCTTGTGACATCCATCCGATATAGATAGGCCTATTAAACATTAAAAATGTTAGTAAATCATTTACAGTTGTAAGCAGTATTTGTTTTTGAAGTAGTGCTCACTAGCTGTAGTCATAAAACTTATTGAAAGGCCAGCTGATTGTTTTCTAGGCTGCCGATCGGCTGCTTGACTTCAGCTTACGTAATACACAGACCTGAAAGTGACACCACAAGCCAAGGTGGAAATAGCCCAAGGCTGCTAATTAGGGCCACTGGGGTGTTGGTCAGGGGGTCAGGGAGTGGTCACACTTCTTTTGTTTACTTAATTATCAAGCCACTACCTGGTATTTGGTAATTTAGTAGAAGTGTACTGGGGACAAACAGGGCACGGCGTTAGGTCAAAGGGGCATGGCGTCAGGTAAAAAGGGCACGGCACGGCGCCATGCTAATCAGGGCTGTGGGAAACACTAATACATGAGCCGTAGTTTTTCACACGGAGACCCAGGTTCAATTCCTGGTCGGGACACTCGACAGTAATGTATATTTTCCCTGTTCTTCTATACATGTAACATGTTATCAGGTTGGGGAAAACCACTAACTATCAAATTATACTGGTTATGTATATATGGCAGTAGCGTAATACACTCAGATACATACAGGCAACAAAAACTGTAGAGAATTACAAGGATTTAATATCAAAATGGCAGGACCCCATGCAATATATCTGAGCTCGATATGCACGTATATGGAACCGATACAGTATCGTGCATGTACTGTAGATCCTGCAATTTTTAAAAGTACAGGTAAAATACACAATTAAATTAACAACACAGTAACATATATTCAATAAACGAGAAATAAATTGCTTAAAACGACAGAAAAAGAGACTTACTACAGAGAGATACAGATGTATTCAAACTTACCAAATATTTATAAACAGCCCTAATAAAATCGAATGGGTTTGCATGTTCGATTTCAAACGTTGACAGCCTTTCATATCGAAAAAGATATTTTAAGTTGAAAATGATTTGAGAGCTTCATTCTATGATTTCTTTCTTCTTGGCTTATAATCAGTATTCTTCCCATGTTGTCTCTACATCTAAAATTCGCACAAGTAATATTCAAATCATGATATCAGCTGGATACTGTGACAGATATAGACTTCTTCTAAACAGGAAACTGAAAATATGCTAAAGGGAAATAACTCTATTTTGTGGATCAAGACAAAAAGGTGCGCTCGATTACAACGTTCTTGATAATCTTTGGCAAAATTATTTATTTTTTTGGATCGACAACCATGCTATTTTGTTTAAATTCTTTATATACGTAAAAACGATGATATAGAGTTTTTATTCGATTTTAGGTCATGAATAGCCATCATACATGTAACGTTGCATGCTTCAAACTTTTCACATTTTAAATTTCTCCAGAAAGAATAAATCTACGTTAATTAAGTTAATCTCTAACTGTTAAGTTAGTTCTACTGGTGGGATTTATAGCCTAGCTGAAACTTCTTTGAAATTATCCTGTGACATGGTTCCGGAACATGGATTATTATTATTTAGGTTGATCGGAAATCCAAGATTGTCGCCACAATATAGCCCGAGCTATCGCCGCAGCAGCTAGCCACCTTGAAAACATATTTTGACTGAACTTCTTCTCGAATTCTACCTGTGGAACTTGCTCATTTTTTTTAATATAACAGAGATTTAGGTGACAGTGTACAGTAGATTTGAAAAATTCAGCAAAATAAAGTGCAGGCTTTAATTATGTACACACAGCTTTTTAACCTTAAATGACATCTATATAAAAGTATATATATTTTTAATCTACACAACATTTGCAATTGTTATGCAGAGTTCATTTTTGGACAGGTCTGCTTTTTGTGGTTTTGTGAGCCTGTAAAAACCATGGTAACCAAATTTGTTTTTTTGAAAAATGCTAAAAATTGGGATTTTCAACCCAAAATTACACCCCCTCTAGGAGAATTTTTTTCTGGGACACAGTTTAAAACCAAACATCACTGCCGTGATAGCGGAACTGAGCCTATTTCGATATAGGTATATCATAAAACTTTTGAGCAATCTTACCTCGTAGCCCGGCTACCAATTTCTGCTGCTACAGTATTGAGTTTTTCCATCGGAGACGCACATTGGGATACCCTCTAAACCATTAATCTCGAACCCATTTTGGGGAATTTCTTTATGCAAACGTGAAGCCTGCATATAATTCTCTAGATTGAATTCACCAATTCTAGGATATATACATTTTTTTATGCATATAATAAAACAGGGGCTTTCTGCTTGAATTTCTTTATGCAAATGTGAAGCCTACTTATAATTCTCTAGATTGAATTCACCAATTTTAGGATATATACATTTTTTATTTTTTTTTATGCATATAATAAAACAGGGACTTTCTGCTTAATAAACTGTACACTGCTACCTTAGAACTGATATTCTAATACGAAAGCCGATTGGGCTCATTTTGGCAGAAGAAAAAAAAGGCGTTTTTAGGCCTACGTAAAAATTTGGTGGTATTACGAATATTACGCAAAACTATCGTTTCATTACGCGAAACTTTGTTGGCGTTATATGACAGGCCGTAAAGAGTAACAACTTAATAAAGTGTGCGCATCAATGGGTACTATGTAACCTTACCAAGCGCAGTTGGCATTCATCAGTCTATGAGCTGCCATCCGCTTATTATGACGTCAATATCACTGTGATGTCACCATTGTCGTGCCAGCACGGAAGATGGCTGTTCTAATGGCTGTTTATTTATCCATCATAGACGCAAAATCTCTTGGGATTTCATCATAAAATTCTTATTAAATGTAAATATAAGCATTGAGTGTCTTT
This sequence comes from Argopecten irradians, assembly GCF_041381155.1. Lineage (NCBI taxonomy): Eukaryota > Metazoa > Mollusca > Bivalvia > Pectinida > Pectinidae > Argopecten > Argopecten irradians. The sequence continues at coordinate 66,155,122 of NC_091134.1, forward strand.
AAGTTGGCATTCATGGCCAAAATGAATGCCAACTAGACAATGCGCTAGCGCTTCATGTTGAATTTGCCTCTGTCTAGCTGCGATGACGTACATGTAGCTCTGAACGACGGACGGAAGCTTTCTGACACATGGTCGTCGTCAGAACGGAGTGGACGCAGGTTATGATTATTCGTCCTAGCCTCTGTCCAGTTGGCATTTATATTGGATATATATATAGAAAAGACATTTCTATTAAGCATTATTCTCAATATCTTTTGGGGTTATGAAGTCATAGACAAAATGTGGAAGGACATTCTTCATAGACGCGAACTGACTTTATATCCACCCTGAACCGCTGCTATCTCATTGGCCGGCTATAAAAAGTCTTTCTTCTCGAGAAGTTGTTCATCATTCTTCATAGACGCGAACTGGCGTTATATCCACCCTGGACCGCTGCAATCTCATTGGCCAGCTATAAAAAAAAGCTATAAAAAGTCTCTCGTTTCGGGACGTTGTACATCCATGTATAGATTTTGTCGTTACTATTACTGGGGAACAGGGAGAGGGGGCACTTGCCTTGAAATGTGGTTTATAGCCGCTAAAGGTAGGCGGGTTAGAAATTTCGAGTCTTTTAGCTTGACACCCTTCTCGTATATATAGTGCCATCATGTAGAGTATGAATTTCATTGTGGTTTTTTTTATCCAGACCTCTAAAACGTCTAAAATGGCCCTAGGGTACTCTGGTGGGTCAATGGTTATACAATCTGTAACTAATTCTCAGATCCCTGTGCCCTGGACTATCTCATTGTAAAATTGGAGGCGGTTCAGGAGAAAACAACTGACCAATCACGTGCCTGCAAAGACTTCCTTTGAAGACTACATAGAGAGGGAGAGAGGGTGGGAGAGAGAGCGTAAAATAAGCCACACAATCACCCACAGTGTACCGTTATACGATTATTTACATATGTAGGTGAATATCAAAGGGCTACATCACCCGTTCTGTTCATATTGCTTCTCGCTAAATACTACAGTATATGTAGTTCGGCGGTGGATATACAGTAACGACATTATTGGTAACCCCTGGAATATCGAGGATGTTGCCATATATAAATACGCTACACAAAAGTAAATACGCTAATAATTACATAAGCATGTACAGTTAAACCTGCCTTAGCGACCACCGAGTCTGTATAAAGACCACATGCTTAGTTGTACATATATGTAAGAACACTTTCTCAATGTTCCAAATAGATCTAGTCAATAAAGAATACGTATACATGGTTATAAAGATTTTTTTCTTGGTCCTTTGGATACTATTCATATGCAGGTTAATCTTAAAATGCCATCGCAAAGCAGACGACGGTGATTAAATAGGAGCGATAACTCTATATATATAGTGGGCGAAATTATAGCGGCGCATTCGATTCGAGTGTAGAGTATACATGCAGTAAGACGAGGCGAGATGGCATCCTCCTCCAAGAAGATCGGGATAGTTGGCAGGTAGATATTTTTATATGGAGATTTAGTCTGCTATTCTGATAAGGAATCTGTTTAAATAAAGATTGAATGTAATGTCATGCGGCATAACTCTTGGAGTTAGGCTAGCGAGATAGGTTGCGGTACGGTGTGACCTGTTTACCTACGAATAGGGTTGTTATCTAAGTCACCAGCAACTTTATGTGGTTGCACTCGATAAATTATAGATTAATAATTCTCTGCAGCACATGTTACATAATGTAAATTGTAACGTACATGTCTGCATGTACTCACGTATGGCAAGCCGTTTGGGTTTTTACCTATTGAAATGAAGATATTTGTATTCAAAATAAAGATATCTGTATTTCTACAACTATTAGAGATATCTGTATTTGAATTAGAAATATCTTTGATTGAATTAAGAGATATCTTTAATTGAATTAGAGATATCTGTATTTGAATTACAGATATCACTATTTAAAATAGAGATATCTCTATTTAAACACGAAATAGAGATATCTCTAATTCAAATACAGATATCTCTAATTCAATTAAAGATATCTGCATTTCATTGTAAATAAAGATATCTGCATTTAAATAAAGATATCTTTAATTCAAATACAGATATCTCTAATTCAATTAAAGATATCTCTAATTCAATTAAAGATATCTGCATTTCATTGTAAATAAAGATATCTGCATTTAAATAAAGATATCTTTAATTCAAATACAGATATCTCTAATTCAATTAAAGATATCTCTATTTCAAATGCAGATATTTCTAATTGTTGTAGAAATACAGATATCTTTATTTCAAATACAGATATCTCTATTTGTTGACATGAAATAGAGATATCTGTATTTAACTATCAAATAGAAAAACGACTGCTCCCTTGACTCTCCGTTTTGCGCATGACGGAAGTAAAGCAGTAGTGACGCAAAATATGGCGGGGAATGCAGACGGTGTTACAACGTTTCCGCTTTCAATATTATTCAATTATAGCTGCAACAGTTCGCTGTTTTTCGGAGAGCAGTTGCCATGTCCTGTTCTTAAGAAATCCCCTCCAAAGGAGCAAGTTTATCGGTTTAATAGACCTACAATTATCATACATGCATATGGATTCTTAAAATCCAATTCAATTAAAAGCGTTTCATTAAAATTGATCAGGATTAATCATTATTTTCTTTGTGTTTCAAAATTAATCTTCGTACTGAGCAAACACGTGGAAATACAGATATCTTTAATTCAAATAGAGATATCTCTAGATATCTCTATTTTAAATAGAGATATCTGTATTGCAAAATAATTGCAGATATCTGTAATTCAATTAAAGATATCTCTATTTTAAATAGAGATATCTATTTGAAATAGAGATATCTGTATTTGAATTACAGATATCTGTATTTCAAATGAAGACATATCTATATAAACGAAATTAAAGATATTTTTATTTGAAATAGGGATATCTTTAATTTAAATAGTGATATCTCTAATAGTGATATTTTAAATAAAGATATCGTTAATTGGACAATAATTAAAGATATCTCTATTTAAAATAAAGATATCTCAATTAAGATTAAAGATATCTGTAATTCAAAAAGAGATATCTGAATTTGAAATAGAGATATCTGTAATTTAAAAGAAGATATCTCTATTTTCAGTTGAAATAGAGATATCTTAATTTAAATTACAGATATCTTTAATTAAATAGAGATATCTTTATTTGAATTACAGATATCTTTAATTAAATAGAGATATCTTCATTCTAAATAGAGATATCTTTAATTAAATAGAGATATCTTCATTTCAATAGATAAAAACCCAAACGGCTTGCCATACTCACGCCGTCATTACAATATGTATGCATTCCTATGCAATACCTCTATTACTGTACACATGCACTTGTACAGACGAATGCCATGTAATAAGTAAATATCTCATGTACTGAAATTATAAATTACATATAAAAATAAAAACGTGTAATCCCAAAATGTACAATCTGTAATATATTGACAGTAACGTTGACAGTCAAGTATATGGAATCAAATGTAGAAATAATACCTACATGTGCATGTTACCTGTAATCTGCATAACACATAATTATGTTTTACAATACACAATACTTTGTGTATATAACATACATAATGCTATTGTATACAATGTAGTACTATCTAAATCTCTGGTAATACAATGTAATGCAGCCACATGTGATACATGTACATTGTAATACAATATCTATGTCAACAAATTGTGTCACAAGTGACAACACAATAGTATTAAGGTTCATATTATAATACAATGTATGTAACATTCTAAAGTGACCCAGGCTGTTAAAAGGATGTTTTATATAAGCCAATCAAATGAAATGACCAAACCAAATATTCTTATTATTATTTATTGTGTTTCAGTGGCCTTATTGGGCAGAACTGGTCAATGATATTTGCCAGCGCTGGCTATAATGTGACAGTGTTTGATGTCGACCCAGACCAGCTAAAACGTACACAATCTAGCCTCAAATCTACACTGGAGCAGTATGAACGTGATGGCTACCTAAGAGGCAAGCTGACCGCTGTTCAACAAATGGCTTTAATATCTACCAGTAGTTCTATCTCAGACTGTCTCAAAGATGCATTCTATGTTCAGGTATGACATCCAGATAATATGTATGCTATGTGTATGATTTGTTAGTATGATATGTATGTTATGTGTATGATTTGTTACTATGACATGTATGTTATGTGTATGGTTTGTTATTATGATATGTATGTTATGTGTATGGTTTCTTAGTATGACATGTATGTTATGTGTATGATTTGTTAGTATATGTATGTAATGTGTATGGTTTGTTAGTATGATATGTATGTTATGTGTATGATTTGTTAGTATATGTATGTAATGTGTATGGTTTGTTAGTATATGTATGTAATGTGTATGGTTTGTTAGTATGATATGTATGTTATGTGTATTGTTTGTTAGTATGATATGTATGTTATGTGTATGGTTTGTTAGTATGACATGTATGTTATGTGTATGATTTGTTAGTATATGTATGTAATGTGTATGGTTTGTTAGTATGATATGTATGTTATGTGTATGGTTTGTAAGTATGACATGTATGTTATGTGTATGATTTGTTAGTATGATATGTATGTTATGTGTATATTTGTTAGTATGATATGTATGTTTATTGTATGATTTCTTAGTATGATATGTATGTTATGTGTATGATTTGTAAGTAGTATGATATGTATGTTATGTGTATGATTTGTTAGTATGATATATGGTATGTGTATGATTTGTTAGTATGATATGTATGTTATGTGTATGATTTGTTAGTATGACATGTATGTTATGTGTATGGTTTGTTAGTATGATATGTATGTTATGTGTATGGTTTGTTAGTATGACATGTATGTTATGTGTATGATTTGTTAGTATATGTATGTAATGTGTATGGTTTGTTAGTATGATATGTATGTAATGTGTATGGTTTGTTAGTATGATATGTATGTTATGTGTATGATTTGTTAGTATATGTATGTAATGTGTATGGTTTGTTAGTATATGTATGTAATGTGTATGGTTTGTTAGTATGATATGTATGTTAGTATGACATGTATGTTATGTGTATGATTTGTTAGTATATGTATGTAATGTGTATGGTTTGTTAGTATGATATGTATGTTATGTGTATGATTTGTTAGTATGATATGTATGTTATGTGTATGATTTGTTAGTATGATATGTATGTTATGTGTATGATTTGTTAGTATGATATGTATGTTATGTGTATGATTTGTTAGTATGATATGTATGTTATGTGTATGATTTGTTAGTATGATATGTATGTTATGTGTATTATTTGTTAGTATGATATGTATGTTATGTGTATGGTTTGTTAATATGAAATGTATGTTATGTGTATGATTTGTTAGTATGATGTGTATGATTTGTTAGTATGATATGTATGTTATGTGTATGATTTGTTAGTATGATATGTATGTTATGTGTATGGTTTGTTAGTATGATATGTATGTTATGTGTATGATTTGTTAGTATGATATATGTATGTTATTGTGTATGATTTGTTAGTATGATATGTATGTTATTTGTATGATTTGTTAGCATGATATGTATGTTATGTGTGTATGATTTGTTAGCATGATATGTATGTTATGTGTATGATTTGTTAGTATGATATGTATGTTATGTGTATGGTTTGTTAGTATGATATGTATGTTATGTGTATGGTTTGTTAGTATGATATGTATGTTATGTGTATGGTTTGTTAATATGAAATGTATGTTATGTGTATGATTTGTTAGTATGATGTGTATGATTTGTTAGTATGATATGTATGTTATGTGTATGATTTGTTAGTATGACATGTATGTTATGTGTATGATTTGTTAGTATATGTATGTAATGTGTATGGTTTGTTAGTATATGTATGTAATGTGTATGGTTTGTTATTATATGATATGTATGTTATGTGTATGGTTTTTGTTAGTATATGTATGTAATGTGTATGGTTTGTTAGTATATATGTATGTTATGTGTATGGTTTGTTAGTATGATATGTATGTTATGTGTATGGTTTGTTAGTATGATATGTATGTTATGTGTATGGTTTGTTAGTATGATATGTATGTTATGTGTATGATTTGTTAGTATGATATGTATGTTATGTGTATGGTTTGTTAGTATGATATGTATGTTATGTGTATGGTTTGTTAGTATGATATGTATGTTATGTGTATGGTTTGTTAGTATGATATGTATGTTATGTGTATGGTTTCTTAGTATGATATGTATGTTATGTGTATGATTTGTTAGTATGATATGTATGTTATGTGTATGGTTTGTTAGTATGATATGTATGTTATGTGTATGGTTTGTTATGTGTGTATGATTTTTAGTATGATTATGTTATGTGTATGATTTGTTAGTATGATATGTATGTTATGTGTATGATTTGTTAGTATGATATGTATGTTATGTGTATGGTTTGTTTAGTATGATATGTATGTTATGTGATGATTTGTTAGTATGATATGTATGTTATGTGTATGATTTGTTAGTATGATATGTATGTTATGTGTATGATTTGTTAGTATGATATGTATGTTATGTGTATGATTTGTTAGTATGATATGTATGTTATGTGTATGATTTGTTAGTATGATATGTATGTTATGTGTATGGTTTGTTAGTATGATATGTATGTTATGTGTATGATTTGTTAGTATGATATGTATGTTATGTGTATGGTTTGTTAGTATGATATGTATGTTATGTGTATGGTTTGTTAGTATGATATGTATGTTATGTGTATGGTTTGTTAGTATGATATGTATGTTATGTGTATTGTTTGTTAGTATGATATGTATGTTATGTGTATGGTTTGTTAGTATGATATGTATGTTATGTGTATGGTTTGTTAGTATGATATGTATGTTATGTGTATGATTTGTTAGTATGATATGTATGTTATGTGTATGATTTGTTAGTATGATATGTATGTTATGTGTATGATTTGTTAGTATGATATGTATGTTATGTGTATGTTTGTTAGTATGATATGTATGTTATGTTGTTTGTTAGTATGATATGTATGTTATGTGTATGGTTTTTGTTGATATGATATGTATGTTATGTGTTATGTGTATGGTTTGTTAGTATGATGATATGTATGTTATGTGTATGGTTTGTTAGTATGATATGTATGTTATGTGTATGGTTTGTTAGTATGATATGTATGTTATGTGTATGGTTTGTTAGTATGATATGTATGTTATGTGTATGGTTTGTTAGTATGATATGTATGTTATGTGTATGGTTTGTTAGTATGATATGTATGTTATGTGTATGATTTGTTAGTATGATATGTATGTTATGTGTATGGTTTGTTAGTATGATATGTATGTTATGTGTATGGTTTGTTAGTATGATATGTATGTTATGTGTATGGTTTGTTAGTATGATATGTATGTTATGTGTATGGTTTGTTAGTATGATATGTATGTTATGTGTATGGTTTGTTAGTATGATATGTATGTTATGTGTATGATTTGTTAGTATGATATGTATGTTATGTGTATGGTTTGTTAGTATGATATGTATGTTATGTGTATGGTTTGTTAGTATGATATGTATGTTATGTGTATGGTTTGTTAGTATGATATGTATGTTATGTGTATGGTTTGTTAGTATGATATGTATGTTATGTGTATGGTTTGTTAGTATGATATGTATGTTATGTGTATGGTTTGTTAGTATGATATGTATGTTATGTGTATGGTTTGTTAGTATGATATGTATGTTATGTGTATGTTTGTTAGTATGATATGTATGTATGTGTATGTTGTTAGTATGATATGTATGTTATGTGTATGGTTTGTTAGTATGATATGTATGTTATGGTATGTGTATGATTTCTTAGTATGATATGTATGTTATGTGTATGGTTTGTTAGTATGATATGTATGTTATGTGTATGGTTTGTTAGTATGATATGTATGTTATGTGTATGATTTGTTAGTATGATATGTATGTTATGTGTATGATTTGTTAGTATGATATGTATGTATGTTATGTGTATGGTTTGTTAGTATGATATGTATGTTATGTGTATGGTTTGTTAGTATGATATGTATGTTATGTGTATGGTTTGTTAGTATGATATGTATGTTATGTGTTGTTGTAGTATGTGTATGTTTGTTAGTATGATATGTATGTTATGTGTATGATTTGTTAGTATGATATGTATGTTATGTGTATGGTTTGTTAGTATGATATGTATGTTATGTGTATGATTTGTTAGTATGATATGTATGTTATGTGTATGGTTTGTTAGTATGATATGTATGTTATGTGTATGATTTGTTAGTATGATATGTATGTTATGTGTATGATTTGTTAGTATGATATGTATGTTATGTGTATGATTTGTTAGTATGATATGTATGTTATGTGTAATGTTTTTGTTAGTATGATATGTATGTTATGTGTATGGATTTGTTAGTATGATATGTATGTTATGTGTATGATTTGTTAGTATGATATGTATGTTATGTGTATGGTTTGTTAGTATGATATGTATGTTATGTGTATGTTTGTTAGTATGATATGTATGTTATGTGTATGATTTGTTAGTATGATATGTATGTTATGTGTATGGTTTGTTAGTATGATATGTATGTTATGTGTATGGTTTGTTAGTATGATATGTATGTTATGTGTATGGTTTGTTAGTATGATATGTATGTTATGTGTATGGTTTGTTAGTATGATATGTATGTTATGTGTATGTTTGTTAGTATGAATGTATGTTATGTGTATGTTTGTTAGTATGATATGTATGTTATGTGTATGGTTTTTTGTTTTGTGTATGTTATATGTATGTTATGTGTATGGTTTGTTAGTATGATATGTATGTGTTATGTGTATGGTTTGTTAGTATGATATGTATGTTATGTGTATGGTTTGTTAGTATGATATGTATGTTATGTGTATGGTTTGTTAGTATGATATGTATGTTATGTGTATGTTTGTTAGTATGATATGTATGTTATGTGTATGTTTGTTATGATATGATATGTATGTTATGTGTATGGTTTGTTAGTATGATATGTATGTTATGTGTATGTTTGTTAGTATGATATGTATGTTATGTGTATGTTTGTTAGTATGATATGTATGTTATGTGTATGTTTGTTAGTATGATATGTATGTTATGTGTATGGTTTGTTATTATGATATGTATGTTATGTGTATGGTTTGTTAGTATGATATGTATGTTATGTGTATGATTTGTTAGTATGATATGTATGTTATGTGTATGGTTTGTTAGTATGATATGTATGTTATGTGTATGGTTTGTTAGTATGATATGTATGTTATGTGTATGTTTGTTAGTATGATGTATGTATGTTATGTGTATGGTTTGTTAGTATGATATGTATGTTATGTGTATGGTTTGTTAGTATGATATGTATGTATGTTTGTGTATGATATGTAGTTGTGTTGTTTGTTATGATATGTATGTTATGTGTATGGTTTGTTAGTATGATATGTATGTTATGTGTATGGTTTGTTAGTATGATATGTATGTTATGTGTATGGTTTGTTAGTATGATATGTATGTTATGTGTATGGTTTGTTAGTATGATATGTATGTTATGTGTATGGTTTGTTAGTATGATATGTATGTTATGTGTATGGTTTGTTAGTATGATATGTATGTTATGTGTATTGTTTGTTAGTATGATATGTATGTTATGTGTATGGTTTGTTAGTATGATATGTATGTTTATGTGTATGGTTTGTTAGTATGATATGTATGTTATGTGTATTGGTTTGTTAGTATGATATGTATGTTATGTGTATGGTTTGTTAGTATGATATGTATTGTTATGTGTATGGTTTGTTAGTATGATATGTATGTTATGTGTATGGTTTGTTAGTATGATATGTATGTTATGTGTATGATTTGTTAGTATGATATGTATGTTATGTGTATGGTTTGTTAGTATGATATGTATGTTATGTGTATTGTTTGTTAGTATGATATGTATGTTATGTGTATGGTTTGTTAGTATGATATGTATGTTTGTTTTTGTTATATGATATGTTATGTGTTTGTTAGTATGATATGTATGTTATGTGTATGGTTTGTGTATGGTTTGTTATGTGTATGATTTGTTGTATGATATGTATGTTATGTGTATGGTTTGTTAGTATGATATGTTTGTTATGTGTATGATTTGTTAGTATGATATGTATGTTATGTGTATGGTTTGTTAGTATGATATGTATGTTATGTGTATGATTTGTTAGTATGATATGTATGTTATGTGTATGTTTGTTAGTATGATATGTATGTTATGATGTAGTATGTTTGTTAGTATGATATGTATGTTATGTGTATGGTTTGTTAGTATGTATGTATTGTTATGTGTATGGTTTGTTAGTATGATATGTTTGTTATGTATGTATGATTTGTTAGTATGATATGTATGTTATGTGTATGGTTTGTTAGTATTATGTATGTTATGTGATGTTTGTTAGATGATATGTATGTTATGTGTATGGTTTGTTAGTATGATATGTATGTTATGTGTATGATTTGTTAGTATGATATGTATGTTATGTGTATGGTTTGTTAGTATGATATGTATGTTATGTGTATGGTTTTGTTAGTATGATGTATGTATGTTATGTGTATGATTTGTTAGTATGATATGTATGTTATGTGTATGTTTGTTAGTATGTTAGTATATGTATGTTATGTGTATGATTTGTTAGTATGATATGTATGTTATGTGTATGGTTTGTTAGTATGATATGTATGTTATGTGTATGATTTGTTAGTATGATTGTATGTATGTTATGTGTATGTTTGTTAGTATGATATGTATGTTATGTGTATGATTTGTTAGTATGATATGTATGTTATGTGTATGGGTGGTTTGTTAGTATGATATGTATGTTATGTGTATGGTTTGTTAGTATGATATGTATGTATGTTATGTGTATGGTTTGTTAGTATGATATGTATGTATGTGTTATGTGTATGTTTGTTAGTATGATATGTATGTTATGTGTATGGTTTGTTAGTATGATATGTATGTTATGTGTATGGTTTGTTAGTATGATATGTATGTTATGTGTATGGTTTGTTAGTATGATATGTATGTTATGTGTATGATTTGTTAGTATGATATGTATGTTATGTGTATGATTTGTTAGTATGACATGTATGTTATGTGTATGATGTTTGTGTATGTATGTATGTATGTTATGTATGATTTGTTAGTATGATATGTATGTTATGTGTATGATTTGTTAGTATGACATGTATGTTATGTGTATGGTTTGTTAGTATGACATGTATGTTATGTGTATGGTTTGTTAGTATGATATGTATGTTATGTGTATGGTTTGTTAGTATGATATGTATGTTATGTGTATGTTTGTTAGTATGATATGTATGTTATGTGTATGGTTTGTTAGTATGATATGTATGTTATGTGTATGATTTGTTAGTATGATATGTATGTTATGTGTATGGTTTGTTAGTATGATATGTATGTTATGTGTATGATTTGTTAGTATGATATGTATGTTATGTGTATTGTTTGTTAGTATGTATATGTATGTTATGTGTATGTTTGTTAGTATGACATGTATGTTATGTGTATGGTTTGTTAGTATGATATGTATGTTATGTGTATGATTTGTTAGTATGATATGTATGTTATGTGTATGGTTTGTTAGTATGATATGTATGTTATGTGTATGGTTTGTTAGTATGATATGTATGTTATGTGTATGGTTTGTATAGTATGATGTGTAGTTGTAGTATGATATGTATTATGTGTATGGTTTGTTGTATGATATGTATGTTGTGTATGGTTTGTTAGTATGACATGTATGTTATGTGTATGGTTTGTTAGTATGATATGTATGTTATGTGTATGGTTTGTTAGTATGATATGTATGTTATGTGTATTGTTTGTTAGTATGATATGTAGTTATGTGTATGGTTTGTTAGTATGATATGTATGTTATGTGTATGGATTTGTTAGTATGATATGTATGTTATGTGTATGATTTGTTAGTATGATATGTATGTTATGTGTATGATTTGTTAGTATGATATGTATGTTATGTGTATTGATTTGTTAGTATGATATGTATGTTATGTGTATGATTTGTTAGTATGATATGTATGTTATGTGTATGTTTGTTAGTATGATATGTATGTTATGTGTATGGTTTGTTAGTATGATATGTATGTTATGTGTATGGTTTGTTAGTATGATATGTATGTTATGTGTATGGTTTGTTTATGTATGTTATGTGTATGTTTAGTATGATATGTATGTTATGTGTATGGATTTGTTAGTTATATGTATGTATGTGTATGTATGTTAGTATGATATGTATGTATGTGTTATGTTTGTTATGTATGTATGTTATGTGTATGGTTTGTTAGTATGATATGTATGTTATGTGTATGGTTTTGTTAGTATGATATGTATGTTATGTGTATGATTTGTTAGTATGATATGTATGTTATGTGTATGATTTGTTAGTATGATATGTATGTTATGTGTATGATTTGTTAGTATGATATGTATGTTATGTGTATGGTTTGTTAGTATGATATGTATGTTATGTGTATGGTTTGTTAGTATGATATGTATGTTATGTGTATGGTTTGTTAGTATGATATGTATGTTATGTGTATTGTTTGTTAGTATGATATGTATGTTATGTGTATGGTTTGTTAGTATGATATGTATGTTATGTGTATGGTTTGTTAGTATGATATGTATGTTATGTGTATGGTTTGTTAGTATGATATGTATGTTATGTGTATGGTTTGTTAGTATGATATGTATGTTATGTGTATGGTTTGTTAGTATGATATGTATGTTATGTGTATGTTTGTTAGTATGATATGTATGTTATGTGTATGGTTTGTTAGTATGATATGTATGTTATGTGTATGGTTTGTTAGTATGATATGTATGTTATGTGTATGTTTTGTTAGTATGATATGTATGTTATGTGTATGATATGTTTGTTAGTATGATATGTATGTTATGTGTATGTTTGTTAGTATGATATGTATGTTATGTGTATGGTTTGTTAGTATGATATGTATGTTATGTGTATGGTTTGTTAGTATGATATGTATGTTATGTGTATGGTTTGTTAGTATGATATGTATGTTATGTGTATGGTTTGTTAGTATGATTATGTATGTTATGTGTATGGTTTGTTAGTATGATATGTATGTTATGTGTATGGTTTGTTAGTTATGATATGTATGTTATGTGTATGGTTTGTTAGTATGATATGTATGTTATGTGTATGGTTTGTTAGTATGATATGTATGTTATGTGTATGTATGTTTGTTAGTATGATATGTATGTTATGTGTATTGTTAGTTGTTAGTTATAATGATATGTATGTTATGTGTATGATTTGTTAGTATGATATGTATGTTATGTGTATGGTTTGTTAGTTATGATATGTATGTTATGGTGTATGGTTTGTTAGTATGATATGTATGTTAATGTGTATGGTTTGTTAGTATGATATGTATGCTATGTGTATGGTTTGTTAGTATGATATGTATGTTATGTGTATGGTTTGTTAGTATGATATGTATGTTATGTGTATGGTTTGTTAGTTATGATATGTATGTTATGTGTATGGTTTGTTAGTATGATATGTATGTTATGTGTATGGTTTTATATGATATGTATGTTATGTGTATGATTTGTTAGTATGATATGTATGTTATGTGTATGGTTTGTTAGTATGATATGTATGTTATGTGTATGGTTTGTTAGTATGATATGTATGTTATGTGTATGGTTTGTTAGTATGATATGTATTTATGTATGTTATGTTTATGTGTATGGTTTGTTAGTATGATATGTATGTTATGTGTATGGTTTGTTAGTATGATATGTATGTTATGTGTATGGTTTGTTAGTATGATATGTATGTTATGTGTATGGTTTGTTAGTATGATATGTATGTTATGTGTATGTTTGTTAGTATGATATGTATGTTATGTGTATGGTTTGTTAGTATGATATGTATGTTATGTGTATGGTTTGTTAGTATGATATGTATGTTATGTGTATGATTTGTTAGTATGATATGTATGTTATGTGTATGGTTTGTTAGTATGATATGTTATGTTATGTGTATGGTTTGTTAGTATGATATGTATGATTATGTGTATGGTTTGTTAGTATGATATGTATGTTATGTGTATGGTTTGTTAGTATGATATGTATGTTATGTGTATGGTTTGTTAGTATGATATGTATGTTATGTGTATGTTTGTTAGTTAGTATGATATGTATGTTATGTGTATGGTTTGTTATGTGTATGATTTGTTATGTATGAGTTATGTGTATGTGTTTGATTTGTTAGTATGATATGTATGTTATGTGTATGATTTGTTAGTATGATATGTATGTTATGTGTATGATTTGTTAGTATGATATGTATGTTATGTGTATGATTTTGTTAGTATGATATGTATGTTATGTGTATGGGTTTGTTAGTATGAGTTTATGTATGTTATGTGTATGATTTGTTAGTATGATATGTATGTTATGTTATGTGTATGGTTTGTTAGTATGATATGTATGTTATGTGTATGGTTTGTTAGTATGTTATGTATGTTATGTGTATGGTTTGTTAGTATGATATGTATGTTATGTGTATGGTTTGTTAGTATGATATGTATGTTATGTGTATGGTTTGTTAGTATGATATGTATGCTATGTGTATGGTTTGTTGTATGATATGTATGTATGTTTTGTTTATGTATGATGTTATGTGTATGGTTTTGTTAGTATGATATGTATGCTATGTGTATGATTTGTTAGTATGATATGTATGTTATGTGTATGATTTGTTAGTATGATATGTATGTTATGTGTATGATTTGTTAGTATGATATGTATGTTATGTGTATGATTTGTTAGTATGATATGTATGTTATGTGTATGTATGATTTGTTAGTATGATATGTATGTTATGTGTATTGTTTGTTAGTATGATATGTATGTTATGTGTATGGTTTGTTAGTATGTATGTATGTTATGATATGTGTTGTGTTATGTATGTTATGTATGTGTATGGTTTGTTAGTATGATATGTATGTTATGTGTATGGTTTGTTAGTATGATATGTATGTTATGTGTATGTTTGTTAGTATGATATGTATGTTAGTATGGTTTGTTATTATGATATGTATGTTATGTGTATGATTGTTTTGTTAGTATGATATGTATGTTATGTGTATGGTTTGTTAGTATGATATGTATGTTATGTGTATGGTTTGTTAGTATGATATGTATGTTTATGTGTATGATGGTTTGTTAGTATGATATGTATGTTATGTGTATGATTTGTTAGTATGTATATTGTATGTTATGTGTATATTTGTTGTTTATGTATGATATGTATGTTATGTGTATGATTTGTTAGTATGATATGTATGTTATGTGTATGTTTGTTAGTATGATATGTATGTTATGTGTATGATTTGTTAGTATGGATATGTATGTTATGTGTATGTTTGTTAGTATGATATGTATGTTATGTGTATGTGTTTGTTAGTATGATATGTATGTTATGTGTATGGTTTGTTAGTATGATATGTATGTTTATGTGTATGGTTTGTTAGTAATGATATGTATGTTATGTGTATGGTTTGTTAGTATGATATGTATGTTATGTGTATGGTTTGTTAGTATGACATGTATGTTATGTGTATGGTTTGTTAGTATGATATGTATGTTATGTGTATGATTTGTTAGTATGATATGTATGTTATGTGTATGATTTGTTAGTATGATATGTATGTTATTGTGTATGATTGTTTGGTTATGATATGTATGTTATGTGTATGTTTGTTAGTATGATATGTATGTTATGTGTATGGTTTGTTAGTATTGATATGTATGTTATGTGTATGGTTTCTTAGTATGATATGTATGTTATGTATGTTTGTTAGTATGATATGTATGTTATGTGTATGGTTTGTTAGTATGATATGTTATGTATGATGTGTAGTATGATTATGTATGTATGTGTATGGTATGTTAGTATGTTATGATTTGTATGGTTTGTTAGTATGATATGTATGTTATGTGTATGATTTGTTAGTATGATATGTATGTAATATGTGTATGGTTTGTTAGTATGATATGTATGTTATGTTATGTGTTGTATAATATGTTAGTATGATATGTATGTTATGTGTATGGTTTGTTAGTATGATATGTATGTTATGTGTATGGTTTGTTAGTATGATATGTATGTTATGTGTATGATTTGTTAGTATGAAATGTATGTTATGTGTATGATTTGTTAGTATGAAGATATGTATGTTATGTGTATGATTTGTTAGTATGATATGTATGTTATGTGTTTATAATGATATGTTAGTATGATATGTATTTGTATTATGTGTATGATTTGTTAGTATGATATGTATGTTATGTGTATGATTTGTTAGTATGATATGTATGTTATGTGTATGATTTGTTAGTATGATATGTATGTTATGTGTATGGTTTGTTAGTATGATATGTATGTTATGTGTATGATTTGTTAGTATGATATGTATGTTATGTGTAGATTATGTTTCTTAGTATGATATTGTATGTTATGATATGTATGTTATGTGTATTTGTTAGTATGATATGTATGTTATGTTATGGTTTGTATGGTTTGTTAGTATGATATGTATGTTATGTTGTGTATGATTTGTTTAGTATGATATGTATGTTATGTGTATGATTTGTTAGTATGATATGTATGTTATGTGTATGGTTTGTTTGTATGATATGTATGTTATGTGTATGATTTGTTAGTATGATATGTATGTTATGTGTATGGTTTGTTAGTATGATATGTATGTTATGTGTATGGTTTGTTAGTATGATATGTATGTTATGTGTATGGTTTTGTTATTAGTATGATATGTATGTTATGTGTATGATTTGTTAGTATGATATGTATGTTATGTGTATGGTTTGTTAGTATGATATGTATGTTTATGTGTATGATTTGTTAGTATGATTATGTATGTTATTGTTATGTGTATGATTTGTTAGTATGATATGTATGTTATGTGTATGATTTGTTAGTATGATATGTATGTTATGTGTATGATTTGTTAGTTTGATTATGTATGTTATGTTTATGTGTATGTTATGTTATGTTTATGTATATGTGTATGTTATGTAGTATGTGTATGTATGTATTTGTTAGTATGATATGTATGTTATGTGTATGGTTTGTTAGTATGATATGTTTGTTATGTGTATGATTTGTTAGTATGATATGTATGTTATGTGTATGATTTGTTTAGTTATGATATGTATGTTATGTGTATGGTTTGTTAGTATGATATGTATGTTATGTGTGATGGTTTGTTAGTATGATATGTATGTTATGTGTATGATTTGTTAGTATGATATGTATGTTATGTGTATGATTTGTTAGTATGATATGTATGTTATGTGTATGGTTTGTTAGTAGTGATATGTATGTTTATGTGGTATGGTTTGTTAGTATGATATGTATGTTATGGTGTATGGTTTGTTTAGTTGATATGTATGTTATGTGTTATATGTTTGTTAGTATGATATGTGTATGTTTATGTGTATGTATGTTTGTAGTATGTTATGTATGTTATAGTGTATGGTTTGTTAGTAT
Organism: Argopecten irradians; assembly: GCF_041381155.1. Taxonomy (NCBI): domain Eukaryota; kingdom Metazoa; phylum Mollusca; class Bivalvia; order Pectinida; family Pectinidae; genus Argopecten; species Argopecten irradians. The sequence goes on from NC_091134.1 coordinate 66,172,844, forward strand.
GATATGTATGTTATGTGTATGGTTTGTTAGTATGATATGTATGTTATGTGTATGATTTGTTAGTATGATTGTATGTTATGTGTATGGTTGTTAGTCATGATATGTATGTTATGTGTATGTTTTGTTAGTATGATATGTATGTTATGTGTATGTTTGTTAGCATGATATTGTATGTTTTGTGTATGCATTTGTTGGTATGATATGTATGTTATGTTAATGTGTTATGGATTTGTTAGTATGATATGTATGTTATGTGTTGCAAATGTGTATGTATGTCCGTGTTTGCTTATGCTGTTTGCGTTTGTTCATAGGCATTTGTATGTATGTTGTGGATGCTGTGTCATGTATGTAATGTCAAGTTATGTGTAAGTTTGTTAGTTTGAGTGTTTGTTATGTGATATGAGTCCTTAGTATGATATGAATGTTTTGTGTGCTGATCAATGTCTTATTATGCTATGGTGTAATGTCTGTTGTGTATGAGCTTTCTTTTTTTTATGATGCATGTATTGTTGTATGTATAGTATTAAGGCGTGCTATCTATGTTTATTATGCTATGTGTATGTATGTATGGTGCTATCTTGTCTGTATGCTATGTATATGTATGTAATGGTGCTGCTATGTTTGTTATGTTAAGTTGTATGTAAATTGATAAGCTGCCTATCTATGTTGTTATGTTATGTGTATTAAGTTATGGTGCTATCTATGTTTTGTTTAATGTTTGTGATGTATGTTTATGGTGGCTATCTATGTTTGTTATGCTATGTGATATGTACGTATGGTGCGCTATACTTGTTTGTTATCTATGTGTAGTGAATGTATATGTGTGCTAAATATGTTTGTTATGTTATGTGTGTGTATGTTATAGAATTATCTATGTTTTTATGCTATGTGTATGTATGTAGGGTTATGGTGCTATATATGTTTGTCTATGCTATGTTTATGTATGTTATGGGTGCTATATATGATGTTATGATATATGTGTATGTATGATAAGGTGTTATCAATGTACCGTTCTGCATGTGTTAATGTTATGTGTATGACCTACATTGTACTTGTATGTTTTTCCCTATGTGTATACCTATGTATGTGTATGTATTTATGTATGTGTATGACCTATGTATGTTATGTGTATGTATGACCTACATTGTATGTGTGTATGTATGTGTATGACCTATGTATTACAGTATGTTATGTATGTATGTATGTATGACCTACATGTACTGTATGTTGTGTGTTATGTATGTATGTACCTATTGTATTATGTATGTATGTATGTATGTATGTATGTTGTATGTCTATGTATGTATGTATGTATGTATGTATGTATGTATGTATGTATACTATGTATGTATGTATGTATGTATGTATGACCTACATGTTATTATGTATGTATGTATGTGTATACTATGTATGTACTTATGTATGTATGTATTATGTGTATGTATGTATGTATGTATGTATGTATGTATGTATGTATGTGTATGTTATTATGTATGTATGTATGTGTATGTGTATGTGTTATGTATTATGTGTGCGTATAGTGTTTGTTATGTTTTATGTGGTATGATATGTATGGTGCTATCTATGTTTGATATGTTATTTGTGTGTATGTATGGTGCTTTCCTATGTTTGTTATGTTATGTGTATTTATGTTATGGTGCTGTCTATGTTTGTTATGTTATGTGAATGTATGTTATGGTGTTATCTATGTTTTGTTATCTATGTTATGTATGTTATGGTGTTTAACTATGTTTGTTAAGCTATGTGTAAGTATGTTATCGGTGATATCAATGTTTTTATGCTATGTGTATGTATGTTATGGTGCTATCTATGTTTGTTATGTTATGTGTTTGTATGTTATGGTGCTGTCTATGTTTTGTATGTTATGTGTATAGTATTGTTTATGGTATCTATTTAATGTTTGTTATGCTATGTGTCTGATATGTAAGTTAGTGCTATCTATGGTTGCTTAAGCTACTGAAATATGTATGTGATGTTATATTTGTTAGTCTATATCAATGTTTATGTGTATGGTTTATGTAGTATATATTATGTTATGAGTAGATTAACTATGGATTTATGTATGCTATGTATGGTCTATGTATGTGTTATGGTGTTCTAATGTATGTGTTGTGTTTATGTTATATGTATTTATGTATGGTATACTTTATGTATGTATATGTCTATGTTATGTAATGGTGTATCTAATTTATAATATGTATGTTATGTTTGTTATTTTATGTATGATATGTATGTTAGGTGTATGTCTATGTATGTGTAATATGTTGTTTGTAATGTATGTTATGGTGTTAGTATATATGCATGTTTATGTGTAGATGTGTATGTATGTTATGTGTCTATTTATGTGTATTTTATTTATGTATATATTTTGTGTATGTGTATGTGTATGTAGGTATGTCTTTGCTATGTAATGTGTATGGTATGTGTTCTATATATGTATGTGTATGTGTATAGTATTATGTATTGTATGTATGTTATGTGTATGGTATGTTTATGTCTATGTATCTATGTATGCATGTATGTGGTATATGTAATGTAATGTAATGGTGTCTATCTATGTATGTTTGTGATGCCTATGTGTGTCTATGTTATGGTGTGGTAGCTATGTATTTATGTATGCTAGTGTATGTATGTATGATAAATGTATCTATCTATCAATTGTCCGTAATGCTTATGTGTATGTATGGATAGTGGTGCTATGGTTTGTATGTTATGGCATCTGTATGTATGTTATAGTGTCTAACTAAGTTTGTTGTCCTATGTTATGTATGATATTGTGCTATCTATGTGGTTTTGTATGTGTCTGTGTATGTATGTTATGGTCTTATCTATGTTTTGTTTTGCTATGTCTAGGTATTTTATATAGGTGCTAAATATTTTGTTATGCTGTTATGTGTTTCTATGTAATGGGCTGTCAATGTATGTTATTATTTGTGTCTGTATGTTATGAGGTGCTTTCTATGTTTGTTATGTTATGTTGGTATGTATGTTATGGTGCATATGTATGTTAGTTATCGGATGTATGTATCTATTGTTATGTATGCTCTGATATGTTTTGTTTAGTTATGTGGTGTATGTATGTTATGGGTGCTGATATATGTTTGTATATAGCTATGTGTAATGTTTGTTATCGTGCGAAATATATATTTTTTTGTTATGTCATTTGTATGTATATGTATGGGTGCTACCTATGTATGTATGTTATGTCATGGTGTATGTATGTATGGTGCTGTCTCTGATTGTATGTAATGTGTATGTATGTATTTATGTGTGTTATCTATGTTTGTTAAGCTATGTCGTGTATGTATGTATGTATGTATGTATGTGAGTCATATATGTATTTTTATGCTAGGGTGTATGTATAGATATGTTTGTGCAACTATGTCCGTTTGCTATGTGTCTATGTAATGGTTAAGTATGTTTGTCTATGTCTGTTCATGCTGGTCTATGTATGTTAATGGTATTGTGTCTATGTTTTGTTAAGCTATGTGTATGAATGTTAAGGTGCCTGTCTATTTTGTTTATGTATGATGTATGTAAAGGTAATGTTGCTGTTATGTATTTTTGTATATTTGTCTTTTGTAATGTAGTGTATGTATGCTATCTAAGTTTGTTTAGTTGTCTTTGTATGTTTGTAGTATGTTGTCTATCTATGTAATGTATTATGCTATGTATATATGTATGTTATGTGTGCTGTAAATGTTTTGTATGTATGTTAGGTATGTATGTATGTATGTATGTACTGGCGTGAATGTATGTATGTATGTTATGTATGTATGTATGTATGTCTGTGTCTATCCATGTATGTGTTTATTCATTGTGTATGTATGTTATGGGTGCTATCGTATGTAGTGGTTAAGTTATGTATGTATGCTATGTGTAGATGTATGCCATGTTTTTAAGTATGTTGTCTATGTATGTATGTATCGTATATATGTATGCTATCTATGGGATGTAGTATGGGTGTATGTGTCTATGTAATGTTATGGGTGTGTCTATGTCTGTATGTTTGTATATACTTTATGTGTATCTATGTTATGTATGTGTATGATATGTTAGTATATGTTTGGATGTGTATGTATTGGTAGTATATGTATGTATGCATGTATGGTTTGTTATGTATGTATGTATGGTATGTCTGTATGGTCTTTCTAAGTATATATGTGTATGTTTGATATGTCTATGTAGTATGTTTGTACATATGTTTTTATGTATGTTATGTGTGTCCTATGAATGTAATGCTATGTATCTATGTAATGCTATGTTTGTATGGTGTGTTATGTATATATGTAATTTATGTGTATTTTGGTATTATGTATGTATTTTATGTGTGCTTTGTAATGTTTCTTATGTGTCTATGTATGTATGTATGTGTCTATGTATGTTATTAATGTTTGTTATGTATGTATGTATGTATGTTATGTGTCAATCATGTTTGTTATGTATGTTATGTATGTATATATGTATGGTGTTTGTTATGTTATGATATGGTAGTTATGTAGCTACTTGTATGTTTGTTAAGCACTGTGTATGATATGTTATGTGCTATGTATAGTGTGTTATGTATATAGTGTATGCATGTCATGTTATTATGTTTGATATGTTCATGTGTATGTATGTTTGTTTGGTGTCTATGTTGGATGTAGATGTTATGTTTAGTGTGTGTGTATATGTATGGTATGATATGTATGTGTGTATGTATAATGTATTTGTATGTATGGATGTAGTATGTTCTATGTATGATCTAAGTGTCTATGTATGTTATGTGTGGTAAGTCTGTATGTTTGTTATGTAGATGTGTATGTTATGTATGTGTCTATGTTTTATGTGTGTATATGTATGTGCTGTGTATGAGTGTATGGCTGCAACATATGTATGTATGTTAATAGTGTATAATAGGTATGCTATCTATGTATGTATGTTATGTGTCTATGATTTGTGTGTATGTGTTATGTAATGTATGTGTATGTATGTGTTATTATGTTATGTGGTATGTATGTATGTGTGATATGTATGTTATGTCTATGTATAGTATGTATGTATGTATCTATGTTATATGTATGTTTTGTGTATATGTATTAGGTATGTATGTTATGTATGTATGTATGTATGTATGTTTGTTATGTATGTGTAGTGTATGTTGATAGTGTTAGTATGATATGTTTGTTATGTGTATATGTATGTATGTATGTGTCTTGGTATGTTAATGTGTCCGATTCTGTTTATGTATGTGTCTATGTATGTATTGTATGGAGTTATGTTAGTATGATATAATAGTCTATGTGTAATGTATTGCTATGTAGTATGTATGTGTATGTTATGTGTATGAATGTTAGGGTGCTATGTATGATATGGGTCTAATGTTGTATCGTATGTAATAATGTATGGTATGTGTCTATGTTGTTAGTGTGATATGTATGTGTATAGTGTAATGGTGTTATCTGTTAGTATGCTATGTATGTTATGTGTATATGGTGGTATAGTATGTATGTGTGTATGTTTATGTATATGGTATGGGTGTATGATATGTAAGTTTTGTCTATGGTATGTGTCAGTATGTATGTATGTTTATGTTGGTGGTTATGTTTAGTATGTATGTATGTTATGTGTATATTTGTTTGTTAATAGGTGTGCTATGTATGTATGTTATGTTATGGGATGTATGTATGTATGTGTATGCTATGTATGTATGTATGTATGGTATGTATGTATGTTTGTTAGTATGTTATGTTATGTGTATGTATGTTGGTTGTTGTTATGTGTCATTGTTATGTTATGTTTATGTTTGTATGTATGTTTAGGTGCTGTAATGTTATGTGTATATTTGTTATATGTCATGTATGTTATGTGTAGTATCTATGTAGTGTGAGATATGTATGTATGTTATGTATGAATATTTGTTAGTATGTATGTATTGTATGCTATTTGTATGGTATGTTATGTATGTATGTATGTATGCCGTAGTATGTATGTATGTATGTATGGTGCTATGGTTGTCTGTATTGCAATGAATATGTATGTTATGTTGTGCTATCTTTTTTTGTTATGCTATGTGTATGTTATAAGATGTATGGTTTGTATTATGTATGATAATGTTATGTAGGTTGTATGTAATGGTTATTTGTTTTGTATGACGTGTTTGTTATGTATGCTATGTGTATGATGTTATGTAAATATGTATGTTTGTTTATTTATGTTATTAGTATGTATGTTAGTTATGCTATCGTATGTTTGTTATGCTATATATATGTTATGTGTATGGTTTGTAGCATGATATGTAGTTTGTTATGTTATGTGTTTGTGTCTAGTTGAATATGTATGTAATGTGTATGTATTTGTTTGTATGTATGTCTATGTTATTGTCTATGGTGTGTATGGGTAAGTTTATGTAATGCTATGTATGTTATAAGTATGTTATGTTATGTCTATCTATGTATGTTATGAGTGTATGTTATGGGTGTTAGTATGTATTTATTTATGTTTGTGAATGTATGTTAGTAGGTGCTATGTATGTATTGTTATTTATTTGTCTATGTATCGTACTAAATGTACTTGTTATGTGTATGTTTGTGTGTATGTATGTAATGTAAGTATCTATGTAATGTATATTGTATTTAGGTGTATGTTATATGTGGTATTTTATGTTTGTTATGCTATTTGTATAGTATGTTATGTAGCCTATGTATGTTTGTATGTTATGTATAAGTATGTTGATGGTATGTCTATGTAGTGATTTTGTTATGTATGTATGTATGTATGTTATGTATGGTTTTGGTTATGTTTGATTATGTATGTGTATTGTATGTATATATGTTGCCTATATGAGTATGTGTTAATGTATGTGTGGTATGGTTGTATGTGCTATCTATGTTTATATGTATGATATGTATGTATGATATCTATGTGTGTGTAAATGTTTGTAATGTATTATGTGATATGTATTTTATTGTATGTGTGTTAGTATGAAATGTTATGCTATTTGTATGAGGGTTTGTGTCTATGTATGTATAGTTATGTTATGTGTGAGTATGTTATGTAATGTATGTATGTGTGGGTTTGTTAGTATGTATATGTATACATGTGTATGGTTTGTATGTATGTGATGTATGTTATGTTTTATGTGTATGTATGTTATTATGTATATATGTATGTTTGTTATGTATGTGTAATGTTTGTTATGAATGCTATGTTAAGTGTATGTTTATGTAATGTATGTGTATGTTTTGTATGTAGTGTATGTTTGTTATGTGATATTGTATGTATGTATATGGTATAGTTATCTGATTGTTATGCATATGTATGTATGTTATGGTATGTATGTATGTATGTATGTGTATGTGTATGCTTGTTATCTATGCTATATATATTGTGCTATGCTGTATGTGTCTTTGTTTGTATGTGTCTGAATGTTTTGTGTATATGTTGTTTTAGTGAGAATGATATGCTATGGATGGTATGATTTTTTGTTATGTTGTATGTATGTTTATACGTGCTATGTATGTATTTATGGTATGTGTCTATGGTATGTATGGTGCTATCTATGTGTCTTATAGTTATGTGTAATGTATGTTATGTTGCTATTAATGTTTGTATGTATGTAATGT